>NC_036859.1:33763052-33788994 GCF_002910315.2 Salvelinus sp. IW2-2015
ATGAAACATGGGAACAACACTTTACATGTTGCGTTTACATTTTTGTTCAGTCTGGTGAACCAAGTTCATGTGACGAGTAACCTTGTCTGGGACATTGGCTTCAGCACAGAAGGCTAACACTGCCAGGAGAACCAGGTCACGCCACCAATATAACCGAGGTCTCCTGTGAGCCAACAAGTTCTCATGCAAGAATKAACCATCATGCGAGCTTGGTTCACTGAACCACCTGTGTTACATTTTGCAATGTGTGTTAGCAAAGCGCTATTAGAGAGACAAGATGTATTCACCCCTTCATGMAAGGTTCTATCTTCTGAAATCAATCAATCTCACTTGGAAGTGGAAAATACAACACCAGCGCCAACATTTTGCTATATTCATTCAGTTTGAAATGTAGCATAACACATTTAAAAAAATACATTTTAATGTGAAAGTAAATAAACAATTATGTTCCTTTTTAGTCAGTAAAAAAGTATCCTTTTTTTGATCCATTCAGTACATTGGTTGGTGCATGAAAGGTTTTCTAAATGGATGAGGGCATAGCAAGRCATCACATTACAGAAGAGGTATGCAATCACAAGTTAAAGGCTCCTCCAAAATGTATCTATTGTGCCACTTGATTCAATCATACCGTGTTCTGTTGTTCATTAAAAAAATTGTAACATGCAAAACCCSTGAGTGTAACACATTTGTAATCTTCCGATATTAAATCAGTTTCAACCTGTATTATGGGCAACAATGAAATATGGAGAAATCATAAAATAAAAAAAATCAGTAACACTTTATTTGAAGCTTAGTGTCACACCCTGACCGTAGAGATCCTTTTTATGTCTCTATTTTGGTTGGTCAGGGCGTGAGTTTGGGTGGGCATTCTATGTCTGGTGTTCTATGTTGTCCTTGTTTTGTATTTCTGTGTGTTTGGCCTGGTATGGTTCTCAATCAGAGGCAGCTGTCTATCGTTGTCTCTGATTGAGAATCATACTTAGGTAGCCTGTTCCCACCTGTGTTTGTGGGTGGTTGTTTCCTGTTTAGTGTTTGTTTCACCTTTCAGGACTGTTCGTTTGTCGTGTTTGTTGTTTTGTCAAGTGTTGCGTATTTTATTAAATAGTATGAACACTGCACCTAGGTCCTCTTCTCCTTCTCCCGACGACGTGCGTTACACTTAGCTACGTATTATTCTGTAGGTACACTCCTGTTCAAAAGTTTAGGGTCACTTAGAAATGTCCTTGTTTTTTAAAGAAAAGCAMATTTTTTGTCCATTAAAATAACATCAAATTGATCAGAAATACAGTGTAGACATTGTTAATGTTGTAAATGACTATTGTAGCTGGAAACGACAGATTTTTWATGGAATATCTACTTAGGCGTACAGAGGCCCATTATCAGCAAACATCACTTGTGTTCCAATGGCACGTTGTGTTAGCTAACCCAAGTTGATCATTTTAAAAGGCTAATTGATCATTAGAAAACCCTTTTACAATTATGTTAGCACAGCTGAAAACTGTTGTGCTGATTAAAGAAACAATAAAACTGKCCTTCTTTAGACTAGTTGAGTATTTGGAGCATCAGCATTTGTGGGTTCGATTACAGGCTCAAAATGGCCAGAAACAAAGACCTTTCTTCTGAAAATTGTCAGTACGTTCTTATTCTGAGAAATTAAGGCTATTCCATAAGAGAAATTGCCAAAAAACTGAAGATCTCGTACAACRCTGTGTCCTACTCCCTTCACAGAACAACGCAAACTGTCTCTAACCAGAATAAAAAGAGGAGTGGAAGGCCCCGGTGCACAACTGAGCAAGAGGACAAGGACATTAGATAGTCTAGTTTGAGAAACAGACGCCTCACAAGTCCTCAACTGGAAGCTTCATTAAAGAGTACCCGCAAAACACCAGTCTTAACATCAACAGTGAAGAGGCGACTCCAGGATGCTGATAGGATGCTGATTTTATTTGCTGATTGCAAATAAAAAGCCATATCTCAAACTGCCCAATAAAAAGAAAAGATTAAGATGGGCAAAAGAACACAAACACTGGACAGAGGAAGATTGGAAAAAAGTGTTATGGACAGACGAATGTAAGTTTGAGGTGTTCGGATCACAAAGAACATTCGTGAGATGTAGAGAAAATGAAAAGATGCTGGAGGAGTACTTGACGCCATCTGTCAAGCATGGTGGAGGCAGTGTGATGGTCTGAGGGTGCTTTGGTGGTGGTAAAGTGGGAGATTTGTACAGGGTCAAAGGGATCTTGAAGAAGAAAGGGTATAACTCTGTGGACGGCGCTTAATTGGAGCCAATTTCCTCCTACAACAGGACAATAACTCAAGGCACAGCTCCAAACTATGCAATAACTATTTAGGGAAGAAGCAGTCAGCTGATATTCTGTCTATAATGGAGTGGCCAGCACAGTCACCGGATCTCAACCCTATTGACCTTTTGTGGGAGCAGCTTGACCGTATGGTACGTAAGAAGTGCCCATCAAGCCAATCCAAYTTGTGGGAGAGGCTTCAGGAAGCATGGGATGAAATCTCTTCAGATTACCTCAACAAATTGACAACTAGAATGCCAAAGGTCTGCAAGGCTGTAATTGCTGCAAATGGAGGATTATTTGACGAAAGCAAGGTTTGAAGGACACAATTATTATTTCAATTAAAATAATTTTTTATAACCTTGTCAACGTCTTGACTACATTTCCTCTTCATTTTGCAACTCATTTCATGTCTGTTTCATGGAAAACAAGGATGTTTCTAAGTGACCCCAAACTTTTGAACGGTAGTGTAAATCCATTTAGTATGATATGTCAAGTTTGATATGGTATGTATTCATTTGTGGATGTCCATCACACATTTTGTATAATATGTTCCGAATTACAATTCCTATGATATTTCTTTCGAATTGTAATTCGTACAATATCTTACGAATGTACAAAAAAGTATGACATGTTACGAGTTCCAATTTGTTGTGGCTAACGTTAGCTAGGTGACTAGGTGGCTAACGCCAACGTTAGCTAGGTGGCTAACATTAGCTAGGCTATGGGGTTAAGGTTAGGAGTTAGGTTAAAGGGTTAGGGAAAGGGTTAGCTAACATGCTAAGTAGTTGCAAAGTAGCTAAAAAGTAGTAAGTAGTTGAAAAGTTGCTAATTAGCTAAAATGATGAGATCCGAATACTCAACCTTAGCGTTACACGCCCACCCATCCCGACCAACCACCATCCTTTCATTTTTGCCTTAAGTAACCTTCAGTCTTATATAACCATGCCAAACCTTACATTTCATACTAATTTGAATGTCCCAGGTTTACATTTACTATGTTTCGTCTAGTTTTTGAGACCAGGCTGCGTCATAACACTTTATAACACCTCATAACCATGTCATAACAGCTGTCATAGCCTGTTGTAAATAACATTGTAACACTGTTTTCACACATAGACGTTTTGTTGAATAAAATGTACATGTTAATGTTGTGCCATACAGTATATTGTGATATTTTATAACCTGGTTATGACACCTACATAAGTGTCAAAACCCACAAAAACCTACCACACAAGGCAAACCATTCMATTACATCAAACTTGTAGTAGGCTATGTTAGATAACATTTCCTGGAATTAGCATTGTAATTGCACACACATTGATATTAGACATACAGTACCTACCCCGATGCTCATTTGCTGATGACTGGGATGAATTCAGAAGCGAGACAAGACACCCTCATTGTGACATATGACTGACATATGAGCATGTCATAATCACCAACTGCCAAATGTTGTTTGTTCAGCCTGCAGCTAAACTGTCACCTACACTGAACCAAGCAAAACATTCCATTCCTATTATTTCCATTCTCCCCCTCAGGTGTTGTGTCCCCATAAACCAATGGCTCAGTATAACTGTTCCTCTCTGGGTCTGCCTGCCACCACTCCTGACCAGCTTGGTTGGAACGTGTCCTGGGCCCTGGGMAACGTCAGTGCTGATGACATGGAGGACACGTGCCTGAATCGGAGTCAGTACCTGGAGAAGTTTCTWGGCTTCCAGCGGTCGCCTGTTTTCCTGCCGGTTTGCATTACCTTCCTCATCATCTTCGCTGTGGGAGTGTTAGGGAACGTGCTCACCTGCGCCGTCATCGTGCACTACAAGGTGATGCGGACGCCAACTAATTACTACCTGTTCAGTCTGGCCGTGTCCGACTTATTAGTCCTACTGCTGGGTATGCCGTTGGAACTCTACGAGATGTGGAGCAACTACCCGTTCCTGTTCGGCGCCGGCGGCTGTTACTTCAAGACCTTCCTGTTTGAAACGGTCTGCTTTGCCTCCATTCTCAATGTAACGGCACTGAGCGTGGAGCGCTACATCGCTGTGTTACACCCGCTGAAAGTCAAGCACGTGGCCACGCACGCCCATGCCAAGCGTGTCATCCTGATGCTGTGGGTCATATCCATGGTGTGCGCCATGCCAAACACCAGCCTCCACGGTGTGGCCGTGTTGAGGCCCCGATTTGGCCGCCAATTCCCAGAGTCGGCCATCTGCATGATGGTCAAGCCCATGTGGATGTACAACCTGATTATTCAAGTGACCACGCTGGTCTTCTTCCTGATGCCTATGCTCACCATCACTGYGCTGTACCTGCGCATCGGCCTGCAGCTCAGGATGGAGAGGGGCATGCAGGGGGTCGGGACCGGGCAGGGTTTTGGTCCTGATCGCCAMTGCAGGCACCAGCAGAGGGCGCGCCACCGACAAGTCACCAAGATGCTTTGTGAGTTCCTCATCCACTTTCTCTATCGTGCCTGAAGGGTAGAGAGGAGATGTCCAGAAAATTACAGATTACAGACCGATCTCTCTATTGAATAGGGATTTAAAATGATTTGCTGAAGTACAACYGTTCCTAAACATGTCTGTTGTTACTTAACCATTGCTCTTGCTCTCAGAAGATAAGATGTTCTGGAAATAGGACAAATTATAGACCGATATTTATTTTGAATTGGGACTTAAAATTCTGTGCTAAAGTACAAACCAAAAGATTAGTTTCTAAATATGTTCATTGTCACTTAAACATTGCTCTTGCTCTCAAAGTCTGCAAATGTCTTGTCTTGTCTGTCCAACTGTCTACGCAGGCGTACTGGTGATTGTTTTTGGCATCTGCTGGGCTCCCTTCCACATTGACCGTCTCATGTGGAGCTTCATTAACTCCTGGACTGGCCACCACCACCTGGTCTTCGAGTACGTMCACRTCGTCTCCGGGGTCTTCTTCTACCTCAGCTCGGCGGTCAACCCCATCCTCTACAACCTCATGTCCACCCGCTTCCGGGAGATGTTCCAGCAGATCACGTGTCGCTCCGGCCTCTGTGGCGGCGACGTGCGCCTGCTGAACGCCCGTAGYACCCAAATTACCCTACGTAGTATCGTCTATGAGAAGCCGCAACATAATGGGACCCCAGAGAGAATCAYCCCAGACAGAGAGGAGCAGAATGTGTACGTAAACCCCAACGGCCAGCATGTATATGGCAATACAAGCCCTGATTAGATAGAGGGTGATGGGGTGGGGGTACCAAAACAATGTATAAACATTAACTAAGATTGGGTACCAAAATTAGAAAATGTGTAGCTGATTGAATGTGTACAGCGAGAGTTTGGACGGAAAGCAACAGAGTTGAAGTTGAAGTTTTGCCMTTGGCTTTGGATTTAAAGTTGAATTCTCACTGGGCGATACCAAAATTAACCAGGATGAGGTACCAAAATGTAACAAGATTATTAAATCAATCACTGATTGAATGTGTAGCAGGTAGGCATTTATTGGGATGACTCTGAAGGCAGCTTTGTAGAGTGGACACTAGTTGGCACAGCCACAAAGTCATAAAATCCGATTTTAAACCTAACCCTAACCACCCTGCTAACCTTATGCCTAACCCTAACATATAGCCAATTTTGACTTTGCAGCTGGCCCATCTAGTGGAAATCGCGCAGCTCTGCCTCCAGAACACGAYATCTCAATAAAGGTCGACCTGCGACTGTGTACAGCCAGAGTGGATAGAGAGAATGTAATAAAGTSTAGTCCTTCGACTTTGAATTTAAAATGGTTTCCCCACACACATACAATTAGTTATATGTGGGTTATTCAAATGTTTATTCTGTRCAGATGAAAGTGTTCTTCAACCGGATATTAATGTTCAGATTGAACACATTATGTATATAAGCTTATGTAATAATCAAACTTTGAAAAAGAAAAGATAMCCMGCTTTGTAAAATAGCTTATTAATAWAATACTGATCTTATTCTGTTCATATGTTTCAGGAGACACGATTAAATTGTAACTGTCTTTTTCCATGCGTTATTGTACTAGGTACACTATCAAAATCCCACTCACTATGAATGTATATCACAGGCAATATTGAAAGTATATGGGAGATAGAAATGTCATGACACAGAAATGGAAAATGTGATGTGCGATGTACGTATGACATCCTTAAAGAAATGGAAAATGTGATGTGCGATGTACGTGACATCCTTAAAGAAATGGAAATGCTGTCATGTTGTCATGTGTGTTTAGTAAGGACTTGATTGTTTATAGATTACTAATTCATGTGTTATGTTGCTTTTAAGTAGCCTACTGTAAAATATGAACATTATTTAGGAAAACACAATGGTTTTACTGACGAGCTGCATGACAAATCTACATGAAAAATCGGTTTCAATTGCAACAGTATAATTTACATTTTATAGGTAAAAGACTTGTGGGGATATTATGAAGCCAATCTAATAGGAACACATTTCTTCAAGACGAATACGACTTCTCTTGAGCTTTCTCTGTGTGCCATTGAGAATATTTCATTTAATATAGGAATAGCTAATTATATTCACAATCTCTCTGGTTGAATGACAGCTCTGAGTGAACAGTACAGCATGAATCTCTCACACTTCCCCATTATTACATTTGACCCTGATCCATCCGGATAATGAGTCTAGTGACGGCTCTGCTGGCTTTCTACTCTCCTAATCAASACTTTTTATTCGCTTTCTAGCTAACGACAACACCGATCGTAGCATCTCAGATTCACAGTCCGTCTGGTTGAATGACCGAGGACACAATATAAATGTCCCAAAGTTYCCAGGATTATTACTTTTTACCCTGACTCCACTGACTGTGCTCTGGGGCAGAATACTTACCACTCAGACGTGTGTGTGGAGCRAACTTCAGAAACCCACACAGTCCCTGGGGAAATACAATAGGAGTCCGGCACAAGTAACGGATAATGATAAAAATGTGCGGCTGGCACAAGTTGAGGTGACCTAGGAATTTAATAACAAATATAACAATGAAGCCAAAACCAATGGCATTGAAACACAGTGCAGGTATTGCTCTGGAAGTATGGTAGTTTTTGTCTGGTGATAGCATGTTCTGTCAGTGGTTCGACAAAGAGAAGTGTAACCTGGTTTAGAAAATGATCACAATCTATTAGTAGTTTATCATAATTATTATAGTCATGTGATGTCCATGGAGATACCATGATTAATTAGATTTATTTGTTTCATAACAATTTTAACCTTTATTTTCCCAGATAAGTTGAAAACAAACTCTCATTGACAATGATGACCTGACATCAAATACAGACAGCAGCAAGAACAAAAACACATCAATGAAGTAAAACAGCAGGACATTCCACAAAAGTAGAGTCTGTGTACTACACATTGTTAAGAGTTCAGGAAATTGGAAATGTAAGTTCCAGAGGCGATATTCTCTCTGTCTCTGTCATCAACTGGTTAAAGTWGCTCATCTTCGGCTGAGATAATGACTGCACACATTGAATGCCAGTTTTACTGATTGACAGGTAGCAACCCCAGAAGGTTTTAAGCTGAAAGTTAAAGCTATGTCCTATCTACGAGACTCATGGGCCAGAGGCAATACCATCACAGTGAGATAGCAATAACCAATCACACAATGAACTGGCTGAAGTTGATCACTGTCGGCTAAATGTGATTGGCTGAACGTCACTGTTATGAATGTACTTACAACTCCAGAAGCTGTAACCTCCTTTATCACCGAAATGCCTGTTTACAAGATTCATAAGTACACTCTCTGGAGAGTCCGAATATCATCTGAGTGTAAATAACACACTTGTGGAGTTCTCAAAAAAACATGTTATGAGAAACGTTTTTTTATAAGTAAGAAGAAAATAATACTTTTATAGGGAGAATATCAGGTATCTCGTTCATATATTTAAGCAGGCTTATTTTAGACATTGCGGAGGGCAAACCTTAGGATTCACCAGGGACAGTTGAATCCCAGGGCACCATCAAGATTCTGCTGTCATTGTACTGTCTATAATCTTACACTCATCAAAACGTCTGTGGTGAGGAAATAATTTTCTCAGTGCCAAAGAGAGAACTTTCTTCAAATCCGATTTATATCTTCAAATAGCTATACATGGAAGGGTTCTAAAATCTTTTAAAATCAACTTGCTTTGTGCCCACAAGACAGAGCCGTCAGCTACCCTTTCACACTACTGAGCTGTGCCCAACTGTATTGTGTGGCCTGGTCAGACATCCAACATAGTTGCTGAAACAATGCTGGAAAAGACAACATGAAAGGAAAACATCCGAGCCAGCACTGTACAGTACAGTTTGGCATTGTAAAAGGATGTGAGAAGGGTATAAGAGAGGGGATGAAGATTTTCTTTGAGCTTCTCCGTTTACATTATTAGTGCCAACAGGGCTATTCTCAGCCCCGGATGGCTGGAAAAATGTATTCATAAAACGTTCTACCAGAACCCTCTGCGCTCTATGAAACAAACAACACCTCAAAGAATTTTAAAGCACACCACCAATTTAAGGCACATGACAATGAAAATACATTATATGTGTGGCTTCTAACCCCTTTGACATCACATCCACTCTGTGTATAAACCCACGCAGCATTACGCTTTAATATAACACCTCAATACATGAAATAAAACAATCTATTCAAGTCAGTAGGTTGCATGCCTCTGAGTTAAGACGTCCATATATGGTCATCCTTCACAATTCTAAGACACACCTCCAAAGGAAGAATCTGGGGTTATTATAACGTATGAGTAGTTTAACGCAGAYATAATACAAGCAAGCGTGTCATGCGGTCGCATAGAAACCAGGCCTGGAATTTCGTGATTTTAGGGGMAAGGCCATTCTGCTTTTAAGATGTGCCCAATCTGCCAGGGCGCCAAAACCATCTAGTAGGGCACCGCGGCAATTAGCCAAAATATCAAATTAAATGTATTTGAAAACTGAAAAAAAACCACTAGCTATTCTGTTAAGAAGGCATGTAAATGTACATRAATAATTAAGTGTAGGTGATAGTCTGTGTGTATTGGCTATAGTCGGTCATTTCAAAACTGATGCTAACATGAGAGGCACCTGAAAATGTAGCCAGACTTTTAATTACAAACTATATATATATATATATATATATAAAGTGGGGAGAACAAAGGTATTATGATACACGCCGATTTGCAGGTTTTCCTACTTACAAAGCATGTAAAGGTCTGTAATTTTTATCATAGGTACACTTCAACTGTGAGAGACGGAATCTAAAACAAAAATCCTGAAAATCACATTGTATGATTTTTAACTAATTAATTTGCATTTTATTGCATGACATAAGTATTTGATCACCTACCAAACAGTAAGAATTCCATCTCTCACAGACCTGTTAGTTTTTCTTTAAGAAGCCCTCCTGTTCTCCACTCATTACCTGTATTAACTGCACCTGTTTGAACTCGTTACCTGTATAAAAGACACCTGTCCACACACTCAATCAAACAGACTCCAACCTCTCCACAATGGCCAAGACCAAGAGCTGTGTAAGGGCATCAGGGATAAAATTGTAGACCTGCACAAGGCTGGGATGGGCTACAGGACAATAGGCAAGCAGCTTGGGGAGAAGGCAACAACTGTTGGCGCAATTATTAGAAAATGGAAGAAGTTGAAGATGACGGTCAATCACCCTCGGTCTGGGCTCCATGCAAGATCTCACCTCGTGGGGCATCAATGATCATGAGGAAGGTGAGGGATCAGCCAGATACCCGGCAGGACCTGGTCAATGACCTGAAGAGAGCTGGGACCACAGTCTCAAAGAAAACCATTAGTAACACACTACGCCGTCATGGATTAAAATCCTGCAGTGTACCAAAGTCCCCCTGCTCAAGCCAGCGCATGTCCAGGCCCGTCTGAAGTTTGCCAATGACCACTGGATGATCCAGAGGAGGAATGGAGAAGGTCATGTGGTCTGATGAGACAAAAATAGAGCTTTTTGGTCTAAACTCCACTCGCCGTGTTTGGAAGAAGAAGAAGGATGAGTACAACCCCAAGAAACACCATCCCAACCGTGAAGCATGGAGGTGGAAACATCATTCTTTGGGGATGCTTTCTTGCAAAGGGGACAGGACGACGCACCGTATTGAGGGGAGGATGGATGGGGCCATGTATCGCGAGATCTTGGCCAACAACCTCCTTCCCTCAGTAAGAGCATTGAAGATGGGTCGTAGCTGGGTCTTCCAGCATGACAACGACCCGAAACACACAGCCAGGGCAACTAAGGAGTGGCTCCGTAAGAAGCATCTCAAGGTCCTGGAGTGGCCTAGCCAGTCTCCAGACCTGAACCCAATAGAAAATCTTTGGAGGGAGCCGAAAGTCCGTATTGCCCAGCGACAGCCCGTAAACCTGAAGGATCTGGAGAAGGTCTGTATGGAGGAGTGGGCCAAAATCCCTGCTGCAGTGTGTGCAAACCTGGTCAAGAAACTACAGGAAACGTATGATCTCTGTAATTGCAAACAAAGGTCTCGTACCAAATATTCAGTTCTGCTTTTCTTATGTATCAAATACTTATGTCATGCAATAAAATGCAAATTAATTACTTAAAAATCATACAATGTGATTTTCTGATTTTTGTTTTAGATTCCTTCTCTCACAGTTGAAGTGTACCTATGATAAAAAAATTACGACCTCTACATGCTTTGTAAGTAGGAAAACCTGCAAAATTGTCAGTGTATCAAATACTTGTTCTCCCACGTATATCATGTACATACAGTTGAAGTCGGAATTTTACATACACCTTAGCCAAATACATTTAAACTCAGTTTTTCCACAATTCCTGACATTTAATCGTAGTAAAAATTCCCTGTTTTAGGTCAGTTAGGATCACCACTTTATTTCCGCATTGTTTAGTGTTGTGTAGTGGCTTTTCTGGCATCCCCAATAATTTTTTGGGGTTTGCCCCACTAAGATTTACATGATAAAATTGCCACTGCATCCACTGGCTTAGGAAAGGGCGGATTTAGCAAGCTAGCTACTGCAGAACACAAGCAGACCAGAAACAGACACTGAAAATTACATTTAGTTTAGGAAGTGATTTGATTGGTGTGAAGACAAATCCAAACTGGCCTCCCTCGGGGGGCATTTTGCTGCACCAGGACAACCCACAGTTGAGCTCAGCGATGATTGGCAAAGAAAAAAAAGTATTATCATCATCAAGAGAGGCCAAATGCTGGCATCAATCAATCWAATGCTACTGCCGCAATGTCAATTAATTTGTTCCAGACAGCATCAGATACATTGGCTACACATACTGAGACAAAGGGGTGCTGTTTTGCTTGCTTGGAAACTTAAACATTTAAGGAAAGTTATGAAAACACAGAAAGATACATTTTATTTATTTTTATTGGTAAAATATTTGGGGAAGCCTGGCTTCCCTTGGAATCCATGAATACATGACACAGTTCTAGCAGTTGGAGATAGTTCAGATGGGTTTGAGGTGGCAAAATTGTTGATGCACACCTCATGGTAAATGTAGCAAAAGTTTATTTGTTGCTTTACTGGGGAATCATGTATTTTTCATGAGGACATGGGTTCCAGTGAAGACCGGTACATCACATTATGATGTTGTGGACCCAAACTGCACCACATGATTGGTTTTTCNTCATGTATTTTTCATGAGGACATGGGTTCCAGTGAAGACCGGTACATCACATTATGATGTTGTGGACCCAAACTGCACCACATGATTGGTTTTTCCTATTTAGTACAAACTTGAGGAAAATGAGTCACTTTTTGAAAGCACCCTTTTAGATTTGAACCAAATCTTCAATACATTGTAGAAGATCTCAGAAAAGGAGGTTTTGGACCCAAAAGCCAAAATATTCAAGAAATAAAGGTGCTCAAAGTTGACATATTTTGCATACCCCACCATACCATGAGACGTCCATGTCTTCATCACTGGAAAAGATAGTTTGAGATTGAGATCATTTAAAAGATTACAAAGAGGGTTGTCAAAGGTGTTCATCATTTCTTTAATTTTTGAAAACTTTTTTTTTTAACCTTAAAACGTCAATGATCTAAAACCGCGTAAAACTCTGTTTTTCATATTTGCATATGTTGTAGCTTAGACCCTACATGACATAATCTGAGGTTGTGTTGTGCCTGCTATCGGTTGAGACATGCTCTTTAATACAGGGTGGGTGTTATGGTTTGGCTGATAAATGTACTAAAATGGGAATAAAAATGGACATTTTGACTTTCAAATGCTAAAGCTTAAAGCTGATTGGAGGACCACTCCAGAGAATGTTGACTTGAATGGCAATATCTGTTKTTTAAGATAATACTGTCAATCCTTCATATGAAACCTATTGTTATCGTAGAAATATAGACAATAGAATAGACATGACCATTTAAGTGGGTGGACCGGTGGCCATCTTTGTGGTAGTCATGAGAAATTAACATTTCAATTAAATTTAAAAATGGTGTACCAGCTAAATTTCAGTGGTCTGAAGGGATAAGTCCATTCTTTGAATTATATTTCAATGATTTAAATGACACCCACCCTGTATTCAAGAGCGGGCACAACACAAAAACCTCAGTTGATGTAAAGTAGAGTCTAAGCGACAACATATGCAGATTTGAAACAAATCTTGAGTTCACATGTTTTTAAATAATTGACATTAAAAGGTTAAAAAATAAACTTTTTCAAAAACTTTTTTTTAAATAAATTAAAATAATTTGACAACCCTGTTTGTAAGTTAAAAAAATATATCAAACTCCACCATTTATATTTTCCAGTGATGAAGACATGGATGTCTCATGGTATGGTATGCAAAATAGCCAACTTTGAGCACCTCTATCTCCTTAACGTTTTGGCATTCAGGTCCAAAAAAATCACTTCCTGACCACTTCTTCCATGGGTAAACATGTATGGAAAGTGTTGTTTAAAAGGGTTGTACCCTTTTTCCCCCATTTTTGCCTAAAATTACACCCAAATCTAACTGCCTGTAGCTCAGGACCTGAAGCAAGGATATGCATATTCTTGATACCATTTGAAAGGAAACACTGAAGTTYGTGGAAATGTGAAATGAATGTAGGAGAATAACACAAATCTGGTAAAAGATAATACAAACCAAAAAACATGTGTTTTTTTTCTTCCATCATCTTTGAAATGCAAGAGAAAGGCCATACTTTCAGATAGGAGTAGAGGTGTAATTTATATTTTGCCACCAGATGGCAGCAGTGTGTGTGCAAAGTTTCAGACTGATCCAGTGAATAATTATTTGGGGATTTGGGGTAATTTCCTATGAGTCAGATGAACCTATGGATACAATTTTTGTGTGTCTGTGTGCAGTTTGAAGGAAGTTGGAGGTCATTCCAACATTTAAGAGGTTATACTAAACGTATTCCTCAAAGCCAACAGGGGTCCCTGTAAATGGACATAAATATTACCCAGAAATGACCTGATTCTGTACAAAAAGGGGCAGACCTAAAAAAAAAAAAAAAAAAACTCACAACCGAGTATGATAGATTCTGTCTGTGTYTAGGATTAGGGGGTACCATCACTGCCATAGTGGAAACCCCTGCAGCCCCCCATCTCACACCTGCCTACATTTTAAATAAATCATTTTGACAGTAACCCTCCTTTTAAATTTCAATGTGTAGCAAGTGAAGTGTTTGTGATATCCAATCTACTTGGGTAGTAGGTGAGGCAGACAAACAATATAGTTGCGATGCATCTAATTAGCCTATTTCCCAGCGGCAGGCTATAGGCCTACAGGACAGTTGTATTTTTTAAATAATAATAAGTTACTGATTAGTATGCTGTTGCATCGAAAATCTATTTTACAATCTGCAATGTTTGAATTTCCCACTTTAATTACTGAACAAGTAAATACATTATTGCCAACAGCCAGCAGTCTAAATACAGTAGGGTAGATTGCCTAGCATAAGAAATTGATCCCATGTAAATACATAAAGTCTTTGAACTATCCCTTAAGTGTTGATGTGTAGCCTACATGTGGCAGTGTTTTGATTTACAATGGCCGTACCTGTACATTTCTGGGAAAATATAAAAATAACTGTCCTGATGTACAGAAAAGTAAGAGGATTGCATATTTCAAAATATTTCTCTCTGTGGGAYACTTTGCAAAGTATACCTAGGCCAGTGCTAATGACTCACCTCCACTAGAKGGCCACACAACACATGTCAAACTCAAGGCCTCATCTACAGTGTACAAAATATTAGGAACACCTGCTCTTTCCATGACAGACTGACCATGTGAATCCAGGTGAAAGCTATGATCCCTTATTGATGTCACCTGTTAAATCCACTTCAAATCAGTGTAGATGAAGGGGTTAAAGGTTAAAGAAGGAATTTTAAGCCTTGAGATATGGATTGTTTGTGTGCACCATTCAGATGGTGAATTAGCAAAACCCCAAAATGTAAGTGCCATTGAACGGGGTATGATAGTAGGTGCCAGGCGCACCAGTTTGAGTCAAGAACTGCAACACTGCTGGGGGGTTTCACGCACAACAGTTTCCCGTGTGTATCAAAAATGGTCCACCACCCAAAGGACATCCAGTCAACTTGGCACAACTGTGGGAAGCATTAGAGTCCACCATGGGCCAGCATCCCTGTGGAACGCTTTCGACACCTTGTACAGTCCATGCCCCAACGAATTAAGGCTGTTCTGATAACAACCTTTATGAAACTTCTATTAKCTCAAATAAGCCTCACGTATCAAAATAMAAATKAATTGYTATCTTGACTAAATTCAACTCTCATTGCCCCACATACAAACACTCTTCACTTGCTTAATAATGAATTATCTGCTTAACGTGGACAGATTTAGCGTGGAGTGAACCCTCTCGCTKTGCCTCTTCATCTCTGGCACTAACCAGTGGAAGTGGGAATTTTTGTATGGAGGTCAATGGGAGTGTCAAAATTGGTCAATAGAATGAAGTTGCATATAAAATGTAAGTCTTATTTGATCRAAGTTTCTAAATGGTTAGGTTGTTACAAATGTACTAATAAAAATCAGGCACGTGGCATCCCGGCAACTTTGAGAAAACCAATGTTATCATAGTTGTGCCCGTTGTTCACATGCGAATGTTCCCGCCTGCTCCCACCTCCACCCGGTTTGCAGACATTAGTATTGTTAGAGCATTGAGTCCTGCATCTTGTCCTTATATAGATAATCTTTATTTTACTCAGCGATATGACRTTGCCACAAGCAGCACCACAGATGTTACAGATGAGCGCAATGCAAGATGATACACTCAAGGATTATCACAAAGTATCTGCGCATGTGCACAGGTTCGCTTCAATAGCTACACGATGGCTGCGGGACCGGAAACTGGAAACGCTCTTAGTTGTTGTGGAAATCGACCCAATATTGCTGTTTACTTTGTGCATCGCTGACTGACTATCTTTAAACTTATTTTTTGTTGTCTATGCAACAGTAGGGCATGGTCAACAACGTCGAAAACTTTCAGTTAGTCAATAAAAAGTGATACGTAATGCTCTTTTTTTGTGCATCCTGAAGATCGCTGATCACCTTGGTTACAGCTGATTATACTATGTTTAGCTCTGAAATGAGACTGGCTTTGGGATATGACAATTATTGTAGAGAAAATATTTCAGCTGTGAATTCATCAGGTTTTGAAGTTTTACAAATCTTATATAAGAGCTGATGTTGGGTTAACATTATAGAATAATAATGTATTGGACACTTATTTAAAACAAATGACAACTTTATTCAGAAATACAACGCATAATGCTAATCTCTTTCTTTAGGCAACTGTGACTCAAAAAAAGAATGATAACACTTTACTTAACACCAAGCGCCATAACATGTTATGACACCGTCATAACACTGTCATGACCAATATATTTACACGTGTTGTGACATATATTGCGTTACTTTAAGGCTGGTTATGACACCTACATAAGTGTTACCACGCTGGGTGTCAAGGAAAGTGTTACCACGCTGGGTGTCAAGGAAAGTGTTACCACGCTGGGTGTCAAGGAAAGTGTTACCACGCTGGGTGTCAAGGAAAGTGTTACCACGCTGGGTGTCAAGGAAAGTGTTACCACGCTGGGTGTCAAGGAAAGTGTTACCACGCTGGGTGTCAAGGAAAGTGTTATCAAAATAACACTAGGAAATACACGTGAAATAAAACATCAGTGGTGTTCTTGACAAGCCAAAGAAAATCAATCACACAAAACCTTAATACATGTACATACACTAGCATAATTTGCATAGTCACTTAGATACCAGATACAAATAAAATGGAGTATTATTACCTTTGACCGCAGAAGAGTGTTTGACATCCTATTTGACATGTTTGATCTGCTTCCCAACCAACCACACATTGATATAGCTACAGTATGTTCCATTTAACAGATTATTTTAACCAAAGCGACTTACAGTTGTGTGTGTATACATTGCTTCTGCAGTCCATGTAGTTATAAAAACCTGAAATAGCAGCATGCTGTGGCTGAAAACCCCCAGCTGTGCTCAATAGGGGGAAAACGTTTTGAAACAGAGTGAAACGGGGAGGTACTACCTGGGCCCGTATCCACAAAGCGTCTCAGAGTAGAACATAGGTCGCAAGTGCTGAGAATGAAGACATTTTTCTCCTACTCTCATGGGTAAAAATAAAAGCTATGCGTGAAGCCTCTTTAGTCATAAGAGTCCCACCTAGTCGGCAGATATTTAGGAGACCTCATGAGCTGTCCTAACCAGTTACCAGAGAGTTACCAGCAGGTGTCTTGATAACAGTAAAGAGCAGTGAGTCAGTGGTTCCTGCGCCATAGACAAGCAATTCATCTGGAGTTGAAAGAATGGTTTGATATTTCTATACGATCAACCCATAAATAATCTAGACCTTCATGCAACAGTAGGTATCTCTTGCGCTTTTGACAATGATTTTACACAAGGCCTAATTCACATGATGATATGCCTAAATACTTATTACCACTAGGCTAATAAATTATCACATTTTTATTTTTGACTATTTCATTAACCTACATGTTATATCAAGATGTCCCTTTGGAGTGCAATATCCCTAAATTGGGCATGCCTATAAGTTTGGCAATTGACAGAGATGTGTTTGGTGATAGGCCTTTCAAAATGTTTTAGGCAACATTATCGGCAAGTGACTTGATGCCTACTGTGCTAAAAGAGATTCAGAGTCGTTGAAGGGGAGAGATRAGTGTGTTGATATAACAGTAATATTATAATCAAAATTCGGCTTTTAACAACCATCATACTGTATGATTCCGTGCAATGCCTTTCACATGAAAAATATCAGAATTTGTCAAATAAAATATATATATAATAAATTATGCATGCCAACATATTAGGCAAGAATTAAGAGTAGTTTTTGTTTTTTTAAACAAGTGAACACGATTCCTAGGACCTTTTCTGAGATGCTTTGTGGATACGGGCCCTGAACAATAAGAACACAGAAATGTGCTGTACCGAACTTGACCCCATCTTAAAGTCTGGAGTAGGCTCGAGAACAGGCATATATTCACTAGGCACCAAAACAAACAAAACAGAATGAAACGGAGGGACCACCTGAATGTGTAATAAGAAAGGATTATTTTCCTTATTGCATTGAACAACATTTTGATACGTTTTGCTCTTCCGAATATGACCCAGGTATGGGATATTATGGCTCCCAGAGTCTATACACTCTTCACCCAACTTGCCTCTGCTCCCATCCTCATTACAGGTCTTTGGGGCAGTACTTCCTCTCAAACTGTGCCACGTCAAACTTGCGGGTGCAGCCTTTGTAGTTCATGTACCGTATCTTTCCGAAGATGGGTCTCTCGGCCCAGCCCTGGTCATGGACCCCACATATGGACCACATACAACCTACAGAGAGATAGAGAGGGTTGGGGGGAAAAAACGTTGCAGTGTAAAACAGACATGGTAGCAGTCGTAAGAACAAAGATTCAGCACGAGGCAAGCAGGTAGAGGTGCAAATGGATGTTGGTTTAATTTACACAGTGCTGGTGATGACGGTGATAAATGTACAAGTTAATATATTTAAACAATATATATATATATATATATATTTTTTTTTTAAATTAAAATAAGGTGAATGGGCAATACAAAAGATTTTAAGTGCCTTTGAACTAGGTATGGTAATAGGTTCCAGGCGCACCGGTTGTGTCGAGAACTGCAGTGCTGCTGGGTTTTTCAGCTCAATAGTTTCATGTGTGTCAAGAATGGTCCACCACACCAAGGACATCCTGCCAACTTGACACAACTGTGGAAAGCAATGGAGTCAACTTGAACCAGCATCCCTATAGAATGCTTGACACCTTGCCCCAACAAATTGAGGATGTTCTGTGGGCAAAGGAGGGTGAATTAGGAAGGTGTTCTTAATGTGTTGTACACTCTGTGTAGAGAACGTGGGCTTAAATTRAGAAGCAAAGTGGAAAGCTACGTCGTTCTTGTTTGGAAAAATMTGTTGACTGCATGCCGTTTGGTCAATGCATGCAGAGTAAATCTGGAACACAAGGAACTGCCTGCTTGAGTGACAGGGGGCAGAGCTTGGTGTGTGTGGTATTGGGAAGCGGCCTAAAGAGGAGAGATGGAGAGGGATCTCCGGCCTAAAGAGGAGAGATGGAGAGGGATCTCCGGCCTAAAGAGGAGAGATGGAGAGGGATCTCCGTCAACTCAAGCAATAAATCAAAAGTAAAATAAACGGGCGTTAAAGATGGCTAACGGCTAAGTGGCGTTTCAAAAATATCGCAGATTTGCGATTATGGATATTGCGCATGTCTATTGCAATTTTGATTAATTGTGCAGCTCTACCGTTTGGGTGTGTTCTTTTGATTTTGGTAACTTAAATGGGGAGGCTGCATCTGAGCCTAGTAGACTCCACCTGGGCTTTCTGGTTAAGACAAGTTTTGCCTGATTTTAAGGGGTTATTATTTTTGGGGTCTTTTGAATGCTGACATTTGGAAAGCAAACCTTTTTCTAACTAGGCAAGTAAGTTAAGAACATATTCTTATTTTCAATGACGGCATATTTTTTCAATGACGGAACAGTGGGTTAACTGCCTTGTTCAGGGGCAGAACGACAGATTTTTACCGTCAGCTCTGGGATTCGATCTTGCAACCTTTCGGTTACTAGTCCAACGCTCTAACGCTCGGTTACTAGTCCAACGCTACCTGCCGCCCCCTTATGCATGGCACACATACATAATCCATTTTTCAATTGGCTCAAGGCTTAAAAATCCTTCTTTAACCAGTCTCCTCCCTTCTTCTACACTGAAGTGGATTTAACAAGTGACATCAATAAGGGATCATAGCTTTCACCTGGATTCAACTGGTCAGTCTGTCATGGAAAGAGCAGGTGTTCTTAATTTTTGTACACTTGTTTGTGTAACTTTCTCTCTGCAAAACACTAGTTGGTTTATCTTAGCATGCTGCAAAAGGGCCTACATTTTTGGGGGGTTAGCCCCCAATGCTAATCGCTAGCTAACTGGGTAGCTAAATCYACTGAGCTAGGGAAACTCTTGCTAGCAAACTCTTGCTCTAATATAGGCCGGTAACAGGGGTGGAGTAAATCAGCACTGTTTGTTGAATATCTTTCTCTTAAAATCAGAGGAAAAGGTACAGAATATTCTAAAATCTATGTCGGAATGTATCCATCTATTTAAATCTAATTAGGGTCCCCTGGGAAACACTGACCAACACTTTGGTTCCTACCCTGACTTTTTCATTCGTTGTCATGCTAAACAAAACTGCATTCCAAGTTCCCATTGTACTCCAACCATTAAATTAGAATGATGATTCTATTCCTAGGATTCCAACAGTTTACCCCARTGTTTTGAGTTATAAATCGCAAGTAAAATCACTATTTGGGACCAAATCGCAATGCAGGCCTACCAAACAGGCACCTAAATACAATAAGCCACACCTATCCTGACGCGTCAGGCCAGATACTTCTGTGCACACGCGGTCACAAAACATTAACAAGACAGAGAAACTGGACACATGCTCTCCAAAAGAAGACAATGAAGATAGACACTAAACTGGTAAACAGAATGAAAAAAAACCAAACTTCTTTCAAATGAGTGTATTGCAGTTTGTGARCTCTACAAACATTTCCACTTCGGGAATGAGAATGGTATGAATGTATTAACATAACTTACCGTGTCCAAATATTCTAGATTACTGACATTAAACGGTCATTTTAGATACTGTATATTTAACAAGGAATTGACAAACAACTGACACAATGAATGSATATGAATTGGCGGGAGACAGTGCGCATTAGTGGAGAGAACAGACCTTCCTATTTGGCACAGAACAAACGTGCATTCTAAGTATACATCAGGTATTTGGAGACAAAATTCGGTAACAAAACATTACCTTGTAAGATGTATTGACATAGATGCGTCAACATTACCTTATAAGACTGTTAGACAAGTAGACGTCTCAGCATTATCAAACTTTACGATCCCCAGGGGGACATTTGGGTTTGCAGGCAGGGGTATTATTATTTATGACCTCCCAGATCCATCTATCTATATGCTACCTTGCTAGCTCCATTTCTATCCGGTCAAAAGGTCTCGTGGAGAAATGACAAATTAGACTTATTATAAGTAAAAAGCTGCACCTCCACCAGGTCAAGGMAAATTCAATGGGATGACGTGTTAGTTAGGTCTGCCCGTACACCTATCAATTAACCTTGCTTTCACCTACCCAGTTCTATCAGATCTAGGAACATTGAAGGGGTGTAGGAAGGGGCTAGGTGCAGAAATGGAACCTGGCCWTACACCAAAATAATAGGTGCTTTGSGTAAGAATTGAACCAACCACCAGTGAGTCACTTACCTACAAATCCGTTGGGGTCCTGCCCGTCCAACTCGTATCGGTCGTTGAGGTAGATGGCGATGGAGAGCGCTCCCTCTGGTGAGGAGGTCCACTCCAGGATCTTCTTGGCCCAGTACATCCTTAGGAAGCCATGCATCTTACCCTCAATCACCATCTGGTACTACAGGAGGAAGGATACAAGATGGAGAACTTATTTACAGTGATATAGGGCTGTCCCGGTCAAAAAAAATTATCTTTGTTGACCGAGAGTCGTCTGTTCTTTCAACCAATCGATTAGTCTAAATGTAAAAACTTGTATTTTTTTTATATACAGTGAATTTGGAAAGTATTCAGACCTTGACTTTCCAAATTTTGTTACGTTACAGACTTATTCTAAAATGGATTTAATAGTTTTTTCCCCCTCAAATCTACATAGAATAGCCCATAACGAACAAGCAAAAACTAGTTCTTCGAAATCTTAGCGAATTTATAAAAAAAATATAAAAAAACTGAAATATTACATTTACATAAGTACTCAGACCCTTTACTCAGTCCTTTGTTGAAGCGCCTTTAGCAGCGATTACAGCCTCAAGTCTTATTGGGTAYGACGCTACAAGCTTGGCACACCTGTATTTGGAGAGTTTCTCACATTCTTCTCTGCAGATCCTCTCAAGCTCCGTCAGGTTGGATGGGGAGCGTCGCTGTGCAGCTATCTTYAGGTCTCTCCAGAGATGTTCGATCGGGTTCAAGTCCGGGCTCTGGCTGTGCTACTCAAGGACATTGAGATTTGTCCCGAAGCCACTCCTGTGTTGTCTTGGCTGATGRAGGGTGAACCGTCGCCCCAGTCTGAGTTCCTGAGCAGGTTTTTAATCAAGGATCTCTCTGTACTTTGCGCCATTCATCTTTCCCTCAATCCTGATTAGTCTCCCAGTCCCTGCCGCTGAAACACATCCCCACAGCATGATGCTGTCATCACCATACTTCACCGTAGGGATGGTGCCAGGTTTCCTCCAGACGTGACGCTTGGCATTCAGGACAAAGACTTCAATCTTGGTTTCATCTGACCAGAGAATCTTGTTTCTCATGGTCAGAGTCCTTTAGGTGCCTTTTGGCAAACTCCAAGCGGGCTGTCATGTGCCTTTTACTGAGGAGTGGATTTTGTCTGGCCACTCTACCATAAAGGGCTGATTGGTGGAGTGCTGCAGAGATGGTTGTCCTTCTGGAAGGTTCTCCCATCTTAACAGAGGAACTCTGGAGCTCTGTCAGAGTGACCATCGGTATCTTGGTCGTCTTCCTGACCAAGGCTCTTCTCCCCCGATTGCTCAGTTTGGCCGGGCGGCCAGCTCTATGAAGAGTCTCGGTGGTTCCAAATGTCTTCCATTTAAGAATGATGGAGGCCACTGTGTTCTTGGGGACCTTCAATACTGCAGAAATGTTTTGGTACCCTTCCCCAGATTTATGCTTCAATACAATCCTGTCTCGGAGCTCTACGGACAATTCCTTCGACCTCATGTCTTGGTTTTTGCTCTGACATGCACTGTCAACTGTGGAACCTTATATAGACAGGTGTGTGCCTTTCCAAATCATGTCCAATCAATTAAATTTACCACAGGTGGACTCCAATCAAATTGTAGAAACATCAAGGATGATCAATGGAACCAGGATGCATCTGAGCTAAATTTTAAGTCTAATACCAAACGGTCTGAATACTTATGTAAATAAGGTATTTCTGTTTATTTTGAACACATTTGCAAACATTTCTAAAAACTTGTTTTGTCATTATGGGGTATTGTGTGTAGATTGATGTTTTTGTCTTTTTTTATCAATGTTAGAATAAGGCTGTAACGTAACAAATCAATTATATGCACTGAGCTTGTCTGATGCTTTAACTGAACTGTTTTATGAAATAATTGTGACAAACATTTGACTTGATTGCATTTAAAATCACGAATGACTCGTATGCTGTGTGATGACAATAACCAATGAATGACTGACACAGAAGCCTATATAAGTMTTGAAATATAGGCCTCAGTAAGTTACGGTATTAAGACTAAACATGATGCGCTGTTAGGTCTACAGCTTGATGGTGGTTATACAAGGCTGCTATACTAAGCCTACTAATGATAATGACATCACTTATTATGCTGATCATAAATAATAACATCAAGAAAAAGTTGGGTGTTTATTATAAATATTTTTTCGGACATTTTGGAACAGTGTAAACACTAAATAAATAAGTGAGAGAGGCTGTTCTATTGAGAGAAAGAAAAGTGCAAAGCCTTTATTACAGCATAGCAAAGATTGAAAATAGCAGAATGTGAAATTGTTTATGCGACATGTTGTGGTTGTGTGAGGCTTCGTGCTCATGGAATCAGTAGGCTATTAAACAAACATTCAAACTGGCAACAGAAGCAGGATCTGTCTTATTTCTGTAGATATAAACTATATATACAAAGGTATGTGGACAACCCTTCAAATATATGGATTCGTCTTTTTCCGTTGATGACAGATGTATTAAAAAAAGCACACAGGGATGCACTCTCCATAGACAAACATTGGCAGTAGAATGGCCTAACTGAAGAGCTCAGTGACTTTCAACGYGGCACCGTCATAGGATGCCACATTTCCAACAGGTCAGTTCGTCAAATGTCTGCCTTGCTAGAGCTGCCCCGGTCAAGTGTAAGTGCTGTTATTGTGAAGTAAAAACATCTAGGAGCAACAACGGATCAGCCACAAGCTCACAGAATGGGACCACTGAGTGCTGAAGCACGTAAAAATAGTCTGTCCTCGGTTGCAACACTCCCTACAGAGTTCCAAACTGCCTCTGGAAGCAACGTCAGCACAAAAACTGTTTGTCGGGAGCTTCATGAAATGGGTTTCCATGGCTGAGCAGCCACACACAAGCCTAAGATCACCATTCGCAATGCCAAGCRTCAGTTGGAGTGGTGTAAAGCTCGCCGTCATTAGACTCTGGAGCAGTGGAAATGCGTTCTCTGGAGTGATGACTCACGCTTCACTATCTGGAAGTCTGACGGACGAATCTTGGTTTGGCGGATGCCAGGAGAACACTACCTGCCCCAATGCATAGTGCCAACTGTATAGTTTGGTGGAGGAGGAATAATGGTCTGGGGCTGTTTTTATGGATCGGGCTCCTTAGTTCCAGTGAAGGGAAATCTTACAGCATACAATGACATTCTAGACGTTCTACGCTTCCAACTTTGGGGAAGGCCCTTTCCTGTTTCAGCTTGACAATGCCCCCGTGCACAAAGCGAGGTCCATACAGAAGTGGCTTGTTGATCGGTGTAGAAGAACGTGACTGTCCTGCACAGAGCCCTGAYCTCAACCCCATCTAACACCCTTGGGATGAATTGGAATGCAGACTGCGARCYAGGCCTAATCGCCCAACATCAKTGCCCGACCTCACTAATGCTCGTGGCTGAATGGAAGCAAGTCCCTGCAGAAATGTTCCAACATCTAGTGGAAAGCCTTCCCAGAAGAGTGGAGGCTGTTAARGCAGCAAAGTGGGGACCAACTCCATATTAATGCCCATGATATTGGAATGTCATGCTCGACAAGCAGGTGTCCACATACTTTTGGCCATGCGTATATGGATGATTTATAAAGCCAGGCACATTTAACAGTTAGGCTTTTGATTATAGACCTAATTAAAGTTGGGATTCTCTCTCTCCTCACTTTTCTTAGACAATTAAGGCAAGGGCTGTTTTCTTGTCAACTTCACTGCTGCCTCCACCACATTGTTCTCAACACCAATATGCTGGGTAACTTTGCTACTATGCACATAGCAACATGGTCTAGGAAAACGTGCCAATTTAACAGCGCGTTTGTTTCAGAACCGCGGMCARCGACCGCTATCCAACACGGAAGAAAGCGCATTTGTTAAAAAATAATATGTTTATTAGTGTTGCGGCATTGTTCTTATGTAATATAATCATGTACAAGTTCAGTAGTGCACGTCTTAGCGTGATGGACTTTGCCATCCCCACGGCCTCCACAATGGATTAGTCCACTCAGACAGGTGTCTTGTACACTATGATTATTTTTGTTGATTTCTTCAGTCGAGCAGTAGCAATCTCAGTCGACCAAGAGCTTATCGACATAACAAYTGTATCATATGGGTCAGCCCGGCAGTGAGTTGACTTTATTGARGACTGAGCTTCTTTTTGACTTCCCTAAGGTGTAGTTGTTTCTGGGCATTGCTAAACAGCCAAACGGTTAGCAGGAAACGACACCAGAGGGAAGTCGAAAATTCCCTTTTATCCTTCGCAACTTACAGCAGTGAGTGCATTCATATGTGTCAAAGTGATTGGAGTGGTTTTCATGCACTCACGATATTATAAGTTGCTTTGGATAAAAGTGTAAAMTGCAGATTTTATTACATGATTTATGTTAAGAAATAAATACAAGTCTTGTTGTTGTTCTGAGAACTGCTGAATTGGCTGGTTTGCATGTTGATAGTCTATGGGCGGTCAGTACTGTAAATGATACCTGGGCTGCGTTCCARAGCTTGTCGTGGGTCTGGGCTTTCTCCAGCTGCTCGCGGGTATAGACGTATGGCCTGGGGTCTTTGGYGTGATCTTTCAACGTTTTCTGGGCCCAGTCATTTGCACCTAGATCAAATACAAGGATCATTAATGTTAACTTAGCAAAACAGAACGGAAACATCACTTCCCCTTTAAAAATGTCACAATGGACTTTAAATTGTTGCAATGTCTAAGACCCTGCACATAATCTACCATGTCAAAACAGCTGCATTTTGGTTCATCCCTGCTCCTCCTCTTCTGATGAAGAGGAGGAGGAAAGCCGTTACAA
>NC_036859.1:33793585-33796225 GCF_002910315.2 Salvelinus sp. IW2-2015
GGTTGCGTTGGTGACCAGTGAGCTAAGGCGGGGCTTTACCTTGCAAAAGACTTAGATGTCCTGGGACCATGGGTTTGGCAACGAATATGTAGTGAAGGCCAGCCAATGAGAGCATACAGGTCGCAGTGGT
Organism: Salvelinus sp. IW2-2015; assembly: GCF_002910315.2. Taxonomy (NCBI): domain Eukaryota; kingdom Metazoa; phylum Chordata; class Actinopteri; order Salmoniformes; family Salmonidae; genus Salvelinus; species Salvelinus sp. IW2-2015. The sequence goes on from NC_036859.1 coordinate 33,793,716, forward strand.
GGGTATTATATGGGGCTTTGGTGATAAAACGGATGGCACTGTGATAGACTGCATCCAATTTGCTGAGTGAGAGTGTTGGGGGCTATTTTGTAAATGACATCGCCGAAGTCAAGGATCGGTAGGATGGTCAGTTTTACGAGGGTATGTTTGCAGCATGAGTGAAGGAGGCTTTGTTTTGAAATAGGAAGCCGATTCTAGATTAAATTTTGGATTGGAGATGCTTAATGTGAGTCTGGAAGGAGAGTTTACAGTCTAACCAGACACCTAGGTATTTGTAGTTGTCCACATATTCTAGGCAGAACCGTCCAGATAGTGATGCTAGTCGGGGGGAGGGTGGGGCAACAATCGGTTGAAGAGCAGTTTTACTTATTTACTAGCATTTAAAAGCAGTTGGAGGCCACTGAAGGAGTGTTGATGGCGTTGAAGCTCGTTTGGAGGTTTGTAAAACAGTGTCCAAAGAAGGGCAGATGTATACAGAATAGGTCGTCTGCCTAGAGGTGGATCAGAGAATCACCAGCAGCAAGTGCGACATCATTGATATATACAGAGAAAAGAGTCGGCCTGAGAATTGAACCCTGTGGTACCCCATAGAGACTGCCAGATATGGACTTGGTCTTTTACCAAATAGGTATCCTCTGTATACCACCCCTACAAGTCACATAACAACTGATTGGCTCAAACACATTAAGAAGGTTAAGAAATTCCACTAATGACTTTTAACAAAGCACACCTGTTAACTGAAATGCAATTCCAGGTGACTACCCGTGAATCTGGTTGAGAAATGTCAAGAGTGTGAGAAAAATGTTGGTTGCTACTTTTAGAATCTCAAATATAAAAATATATTTGATTTAACACTTTTTTTGGTTCCTTCATGATTCGACGTGTTATTTCATAGTTTTGATGTCCTCACTATTATTCCAGAGTGTAGAAAATAGTAAAATAAAGAAAAACCCTGCATTGAGTAGGTGTGTCCAAACTTTTGACTGTACTGTCTTAGTTCATATCTACCTCAATTACCTCGTACCCTGCACACGACTCGGCACTGGTACCCTGTGTATAAAGCCAAGTTATCCTTACTCATGGAGTTTTTATTATTACGTGTGTATTACTTATTTCTCTATTTTCTTCTCTCTGTTTTGTTGGAAGGCCCGTAAACATTTCAAATAACATTTGATTAGTATCTACATGTGTCACGTTCCTGACCTATTTCTGTTAGTTTGTTATATGTGTTAGTTGGTCAGGACGTGAGTTTGGGTGGCATTCTATGTTTTCTGTTTCTATGTTGTTTATGGGTTGCCTGGTATGGCTCTTAATTGAGAGGCAGGGTTTGGCGTTCCTCTAATTAAGAGTCATATTTAGTAGTGTTTTCACAGTGTTCGTTTTGTGGGTGATTGTCTTCCGTGTCTGATCTCTCGTTGGGTTTACACCCACCCGTAGCACACGCTCCAGCAGGTATATTGCACTGGTCATCCCCAAAGCCAACACCTACTTTGGCTGCCTTTCGTTACAGTTCTCTACTGCCAATGACTAGAACGAATTACAAACATCTCTGAAGCTGGAGTCTTATATCTCCCTCTCTAACTTTAAGCATCAGCTGTCAGAGCAGCTTACCTGTACACAGCCAATCTGTAAATAGCACACCCGACTACCTCATCCCCATATTATTACTTACTCTCTTGCACCTCAGTATCTCCACTTGCACATCATCATCTGCACATCTATCACTCCAGTATTAATGCTAAATTGTAATTATTTTTGCCTCTAGAGCCTATTTATTGCATACCTCCCTACTCGTCTACATTTGCACACACTGTACATATTTTTCAATTTTTCTTTTCTATTGTGTTATTGAACGTATATTTGTTTATGTGTAACTCTGTGTTATTATTTTTGTACCACTGCTTTGCTTCATCTTGGCCAGGTCGCAATTGTAAATGAGAACTTGTTCAACTGGCCTACCTGGTTAAATAAATAAAAATATATTATGGCAAGAACAGCTCAAACAAGCAGAGAGAAATCACAGTCCATCATTACTTTAAGACATGAAGGTCAGTCAATACGGAACATTTCAAGAACTTTGAAAGTTKCTTCAAGTGCAGTCGCAAAAACCATCAAGCGCTATGATGAAACTGGCTCTCATGAGGACCGCCACAGGAAAGGAAGACCCAGAGTTACCTCTGCTGCAGTGGATAAGTTCATTAGAGTTGCCAGCCTCAGAAAATGCATCCCAAATAAATGCTTCAGAGTTCAAGTAAGACACATCTCAGCATCAACAGTTCAGAGGAGACTGCGTGAATCAGGCCTTCATGGTCAAATTGCTGCAAAGAAACCACTACTAAAGGACACCAAGAAGAAGAGAAAGATGCTCACTTGGGCCAAGAAACACAAGCAATGGACATTAGACCGGTGGAAATCTGTCCTTTGGTTTGACAAGTCCAAATTTGAGATTTTTGTTTCCAACCGCCGTGTCGTTGTGAGACACAGAGTAGGTGAACGGATGATCTCCGCAT
>NC_036859.1:33796250-33851818 GCF_002910315.2 Salvelinus sp. IW2-2015
TTTCGTCTTTTCCTTATACAGATTATTAAAAAAACAACACACCAGATGCAACCTCCATAGGACAAACAATTCAGTAAATTGGGCCTAAACTGAAAGCTCAATACTTAACGCGGCACCGTCATAGATTCCACATTTCCAAACAGGTCAGTTTCGTTCAAAGTCTTGCCTTGCTAGAAACTGCCCCGTCAAAGGTTAATCTTATGTGAAGTAAAAAAACCATTCTAGAGCAACAACGAATTCAGCCCAGCTCACCAACAAAACCACTGAGTGCTGAACACTAAAAAATTAGCGTCCTCGTTGCAAACACTCCCTTTAACAGAGTCCAAAACTGCCTCTGGAAGCAACGTCAGCACAAAAACTGTTTCGGAACTTCATGAAATGGTTTCCATCTGAGCAGCCCACACACAAGCCAAGATCAACCATTCGCAATGCCAAGCATCAGTTGGATGTTAAAAGCTCGCCTCATTTAGACCTCTGGAGCATTGGAAATGCGTTCTTCTGAGTGATGACTCACGCTTCACTATCTGGAAGTCCGACGACGAATCTGTTTGGCGGATTCCAGGAGAATACTACCTGCCCCAATGCATAGTGCCAAAATAGTTTTGAGAATAAGTTGGCTGTTTTTCATGGAATCGGCTCCTTAGTTCCAGGGAGAAAATCTTACAGCATACAATGACATTCTAGACATTCTCCATTGTTTTTCATGGATCGGGCTCCTTTATCCATGAAGGGAAAATCTTACAGCATACAATGACATCTAGACGATTCTACGCTTCCAAATTTGGGGAAGGCCCTTTTCCTTCAGCTTGACAAATGCCCCCGTGCAAAAAGAGGTCCATACAGAAGTGGCTTTGTGATCGGTGTAGAAGAACGTACTGTCCTGCACAAGCCCTGATCTCAAACCCCATCTAACACCTTGGTATAATTGAATTGCGACTGCGAGCTAGGCTAATCGCCCAAACATCAGTGCCGACCTCACTAATGCTCGTGGTGAATGTGAAGCAAGATCCCTGCAGAAAATGTTCCAACATCTAGTGGAAAGCCCTTCCCAGAAGAATGGAGGCTTTAAAGCAGCAAATGGGGACCAAACTCCATATAATGCCCATTATATGACATGCCACAAGCAGTGTCCACATACTTTTGCCATGGTATATGGATGATTTAAAGCCAGCACATTTAACAGTTAGGCTTTTGATATAAACCTAATTAAAGTTGGTTCTCTCTCTCCTCACTTTTCTTAAGGGGACATTAGGCAACTGCTTTTTTCTCAACTTCACTGCTCCTCCACCACATTGTTCTCAACACCAATATGCTGTAACTTTGCTTATTGCACATAGCAACATGTCTAGGAAAACGTGCCAAATTTAACACGCGTTTGTTCAGAACCGCGGGACAGCGACCGCTATCCAACACGGAAGAAAAAGCGCATTTTAAAAAATAATATGTTTATTAGTGTTGCGGCATTGTTCTTTGTAATATAATCATGTACAAGTTCAGTAGTGCACGTCTTAGCGTGATGACTTTGCCATCCCCACGGCCTCCAACAATGGATTAGGTCCATCAGGACAGGTCTTTGTTACACTATGATTATTTTGTTGATTTCTTCAAGCGAGCAGTAGCAATCTCAGTCGACCAAGAAGCTTATCGACATAAACAATTGTATCATATGGGTCAGCCCGGCAGTGAGTTGACTTTATTGAGACTGAGCTTCTTTGACTTCCCTAAGGTTATTGTTTCTGGATTCTAAACAGCCAAACGTTAGCAGGAAAACGCACCAAGGGAAGTCGAAAAATTTCCCTTTTATTCCTCGCAACTTACAGCAGTGAGTGCATTCATATGTGTCAAAGTGATTGGAGTGGTTTCATCCACTCACATATTATAATTGCTTGATAAAAGTGTAAAATGCAGATTTATTACATGATTATTTAAAAAGAAATAAATACAAATTTTGTTGTTCTAGAAACTGCTGAATTGGCTTTTGCATGTTATAGTCTATGGGCGTCAATTACTGTAAAAGATACCTGGCTGCGTTCCAGAAGTTGTCGTGGTCTGGCTTTCTCCAGCTGCTCGCGGGTATTAGGACTATTGCCGGTCTTTGGTGTGATCTTCAACGTTTTCTGGGCCATCATTTGCACCTAGATCAAATACAAGGATCATTAAATGTAACTTAGCAAAACAGAACGAAAACATCACTTCCCCTTTAAAAATTCACAATGGACTTTAAATTTTTGCAATGTCTAAGACCCTGCACATAATTACCATGTAGATACTAATCCAAATTTTATTGAAATGCTTACGGCCCTTCCCAACAAAACAGAGAGAAAGAAATTTGAGAAAGAAAGTAAATAACACGTAATAATAAAAAAACTCCATGATAAAAGATACCTTGCTTATTACACAGGTACCAGTGCCGAACGCTGAGGCAGTACAGGTATTAGTAATATGAACATAGACAGTATCAGTCAAAAAGTTTGGACACACCTACTCAATGCAGGTTTTTCTTTATTTTTACTATTTTCTACACTCTGGAATAATAGTGAGGACATCAAAACTATGAAATAACACGTGGAATCATGAAGAACCAAAAAAAAGTTTAAACAAATCAAAATATTTTTATATTTGAGATTCTAAAAAATAGCAACCAAATTTTTCCACACTATTGGCATTTTCTCAACAAGATTCACGGCGTAGTCACCTGGAATGCATTTCAATTAACAGGTGTGCCTTGTTAAAAGTCAATTAGTGGAATTTCAACCTTCTTAATGCGTTTAGCCAATCAGTTGTGTTGTGACATTGTTGGTATACAGAAGATAACCCTATTTGTAAAAGACCAAGTCCATATCTGGCAGTCTCTATGGAGGTACCACAGGGTTCAATTCTCAGGCCGACTCTTTCTCTGTATATATCAATGATCGCACTTGCTGCTGGTGATTCTCTGATCCACCTCTACGCAGACGCCACCATTCTGTATACATCTGGCCCCTTCTGGACACTTTTAACCAACCTCCAAACGAGCTTCAACGCCATACAACACTCCTTCATGGCTCCAACCTTTTAAATCTAGTAAAACTGCTTTTCAACGATTGTTGCCCTCACCCTCCCCCCGACTAGCATCACTACTCTGGACGGTTCTGACCTAGAATATGTGGACAACTACAAATACCTAGGTGTCTGGTTAGACTGTAAACTCTCCTTCCGACTCACATTAAGCATCTCCAATCCAAAATTAAATCTAAATCGGCTTTCTATTTCAAAACAAAGCCTCCTTCACTCATGCTGCCAAACATACCCTCGTAAAACTGACCATCCTACCGATCTTGACTTCGGCGATGTCATTTACAAAATAGCCCCAACACTCTATCAGCAAATTGGATGCAGTCTATCACAGTGCCATCCGTTTATTTCACCAAAACCCCATATAATACCACCCCACTGCAACCTGTATGCTCTCATTGGCTGGCCTTCACTACATATTCGTTGCCAAACCCCCATGGCTCCAGGACATCTAAATCTTTGCTAGGTAAAGCCCCGCCTTAGCTCACTGGTCACCATAGCAACACCCACCCGTAGCACACGCTCCAGCAGGTATATTTTCACTGGTCATCCCCAAAGCCAACACCTACTTTGGCTGCCTTTCGTTACAGTTCTCTACTGCCAATGACTAGAACGAATTACAAACATCTCTCGAAGCTGGAGTCTATATTCTCCCTCTCTAACTAAGCATCAGCTGTCAGAGCAGCTTACCTGTTACACACCAATCTGTAAATAGCACACCCGACTACCTCATCCCCATATTATTACTTACTTCTTGCACCTCAGTATCTCCACTTGCACATCATCATCTGCACATCTATCACTCCAGTATTAATTCTAAATTGTAATTAATTTTGCCTCTATTTATTGCCTACCTCCTACTCGTCTACATTTGCACACACTGTACATAATTTCAATTTTTTTTTCTTTCTATTGTGTTATTAGAATGTTTTGTTTATGTGTAATCTGTGTGTATTATTATTTGTACCACTGCTTTGCTTCATTTGCGCAGGTCGCAATTGTAAATGAAAACTTGTTCAACTGGCCTACCTGGTTAAATAAATAAAATATATTATGGAAGAACAGCTCAAACAAGCAGAGAAATACAGCCATCATTACTTTAAGACATGAAGGTCAGTCAATACAACATCAAGAACTTTGAAAGTTTCTCAATGCAGTCGCAAAAACCATCAAGCTATGATGAAACTGGCTCTCATGAGGACCGCCACAGGAAAGGAAGACCCAGAGTTACCTCTGCTGCAGTGGATAAGTTCATTAGAGTTCCAGCCTCAGAAATGCACCCAAATAAATGCTTCAGAGTTCAAGTAAGACACATCTCAGCATCAACAGTTCAGAGGAGACGTGAATCAGCCTTCATGGTCAAATTGCTGCAAAGAAACACTACTAAAGGACACCAAGAAGAAGAAGAAAGATGCTCACTTGGGCCAAGAAACACAAGCAATGGACATTGACCGGTGAAATCTTCTTTGTTTGACAAGTCCAAATTGAGATTTTTTTTTCCAACCGCCGTGTCGTTGTGAGAACACAGTAAGTTGAACGGATGATCTCCCAGTTGTAGTTCCCACCGTAAGCATGGAAGAGTTTGTGTGATGGCTCTTTGCTGGTGACACTGTCTGGGATTTATTTGGAAGTTACACTTAACCAGCATGGCTACCACAGCATTCTGTAGCGATACGTGGACTATAATTTGTTTTTCCAACAGGACAATGACCCAACACACCTGCAGGCTTGTATAAGGGCTATTGACCAGAAGGAGAGTGATGGATGCTGCATCAGATGACCTGGCTCCACAATCACCTGACCTCAACTCAATTGAGATGGTTTGGGATGAGGTTGGACCGCAGAGTGAAGGAAAAGCAGCCAACAAGTGCTCAGCATATTCCTTCAAGACTGCTAGAAAAACATTCCAGTGCAAAAAAAGGGGGAAAAATAGCAGCAGTTCTGGCCTTTAGCTCAGCCCGAATGTTGCCTGTAATCCATGGCTTCTGGTTGGGATATGTACATACAGTCACTGTGGGGACGACGTCATCGGTGCACTTGTTTACAAGCCAGTGACTGATGTGGTAAACTCCTCAATGTCATTGGATGAACCCTAGAACATATGTCAGTCTGTGCTAGCGAAACAGTCCTGTAGTTTAGCATCTGCTTCATCTGACCACCTTCTCTGGTTGCACAGATTACATGCTGGTAGAAATTAGGTAGAACGCATCGGTTTCCCATTAAAATCACTGGTCGTTAGGAGCACCGCCTCTGGATGAGCATTTTCTTGTTTGCTTATGGCCCTACACAGCTCGTTGAATGTAGTCTTTGTCCAGCATTGATTTGTGGTGATAAATAGACAGCTATAAAAATATAAAAATCGGCAAAAAAATAAACATCCCTTTTTCAGGACCCTGTCTTTCAAAGATAATTAGTAAAAATTAAAATAAACTTCACAGATCTTCATTTAAAGGGTTTAAACACTTGTAAAGGGTTTAAACACCCATGCTTGTTCAATGAACCATAAACAATTAATGACTGTTCCAAAGGTGCATGTTCATTAAGACACTAACAGCTTACAGACGGTAGGCAATTTAGGTCACATTATGAAAACTTAACAGGACACTACAGAGGCCTTTCTACTGACTCTAAAAAACACCAAAAGAAAGATGCCCAGGGTCCCTGCTCATCTGCGTGAACATGCCTTAGGCATGCTGCAAGGAGGCATGAGGACTGTAGATGTGGTCAGGGCAATAAATTGCAATGTCCGTACTGTGAGACGCTTAAGACAGCGCTACAGGACGGACAGCTGATCATCCTCGCAGTGGCACGCGTAACAACACCTGCACAGGATCAGTACATCCGAACATCACACCTGCGGTACCGGATGGCAACAACAACTGCCCGAGTTACACCAGGAACGCACAATCCCTCCATCAGTGCTCAGACTGTCCGCAATAGACTGAGAGTCTGGACTGAGGGCTTGTATGCCTGTTGTAAGGCAGGTCCTCACCAGACATCACTGGCAACGACGGGCACAAACCCACCGTCGCTGGACCAGACAGGACTGGCAAAAAGTGCTCTTCGCTGACGAGTCGCGGTTTTGTCTCACCAGGGGTGATGGTCGGATTTGCGTTTATCGTCGAAGGAATGAGCGTTACACCGAGGCCTGTACTCTGAGCGGGATCGATTTGGAGGTGGAGGGTCCGTCATGGTCCGGAGCGGTGTGTCACAGCATCATCGGACTGAGCTTGTTGTCATTGCAGGCAAACTCAACGCTGTGCGTTACAGGGAAGACATCCTCCTCCCTCATGTGGTACCCTTCCCTCAGGCTCATCCTGACCTGACCCTCCAGCATGACAATGCCACCAGCCCTACTGCTTGTTCTGTGCGTGATTTCCTGCAASACAGGAATGTCAGTGTTCTGCCATGGCCATCGAAGAGCCCGGATCTCAATCCCATTGAGCACGTCTGGGACCTGTTGGATCGGAGGGTGAGGGCTAGGGCATTCCCCCCAGAAATGTCCGGGAACTTGCAGGTGCCTTGGTGGAAGAGTGGGGTAACATCTCACAACAAGAACTGGTAAATCTGGTGCAGTCCATGAGGAGATGCACTGTGGTACTTAATGCACCTGGTGGCCACACCAGAAACTGACTGTTACTTTTCATTTTGACCCCCCCTTTGTTCAGGGACACATTATTCCATTTCTGTTAGTCACTTGTTCAGTTTATGTCTCAGTTGCTGAATCTTGTTATGTTCATAAAAATATTTACACGTTAAGTTTGCTAAAAATAAACGCAGTTAACAGTGAGAGGACGTTTCTTTTTTTGCTGAGTTTAGATTAAATCTCTCTTCGTAAATAGTATGGTCTACARCTTATCATGAGGTATTCTAGCTCAGGCACCAGCTGTTGTTAACAAAGAGAAACGCACCCCTCACTTCAGCTTACCTGGTGCTTCCGTTTGATCCTGCAGATGCATAGAAGCTAGACATATATTATCCATGTCCTTGTTCAGCCACGACGGACTCTGAGAAACATAGGATATTATAGTTCTTCTGGTCCCGATGGGTTAGGATAGTCTCGAACGGAGTCATYCAGTTTGTTCTCCGGTGATTGTACGTTCGCCAATAGCACAGAGGGTAAAGGCGGACTATTTATTCGTCAGGGTGCTCGCATGTCGGCCTCCCTTATGCCGTCTCTTCCTTTTCCGAGTCACTGGGATTAGGGCCTGGTCCAGGGTGAGCAGCATGCCCTGTTCCGTAGATTCGTTGAAGTAGAAATCTTAATCCAAATCGAGGTTAGTGATTGCTGTTCTGGTGTCCAGAAGCTCTTTTCGGTAATAGTAAACTATGATYAGCCCAAAAAAACAAAACAGCAGAACTGGTCATGAGCCTGTAGAACGGCAGCTATCCATCGCAGYGCCATTCTAATCRGGTATTTGCTTGGGACTCTGGTCAAAAGTAGTGCACTACATAGAKAATAGGGTGCCATTTGGGATGCAGTTCATGTCTTAACTCAAGAGAACTCGGTCCTCCTCACTCACCCTTTACGCTGTCATAGCTGGGGTTGTAGAAACAGAAGTTATCGGTCAACTCTCTGCGCACCACCAGTTCTTCTGTGAAGGAGGAAACGGACTCGCCGGCACTCTTCCCACAGCACTTTACCTGCAGCACCACGCGCTGTGCAGACAAGTGACCTGGAGATAGGGAGGGAGAGAGGTAGGGATGGAGAGAGGGTAGAAAGGGGAGAAGGAAAGGGATGGAGGGATAGAGAGCGGGAGGAAGAGAAGGAGGGATAGAGAGCGGGAGGAAGAGAAGGAGGGACAGTCAGTGGACTCCACCTTGAGCTTCAGAAATAAGTTTGAAAAACATTTGTATACAAATAACATTGGATACGAGCAGGCCTGCAACGCCTGTGTTTCTTTAGGTGGGAGTGGGGCTTCACACCGGGTGGGTGGGAGTGGGGCTTCACACCGGGTGGGCGCTAGGTGTATAAGGTCATAAGAGGTGTGTGTGTTTGTAGGCTGGTATCAGGTGAACACTGTTTTGAGTTGACATGTTGAATTTAATTCAACATTTAGAAAGGGGAGAGCTGACACAGGTATGTATTGCAGGGTCATGGTGGGTGTGTGATTATAGGCTGAAATAACACTAGAGTTTGTGTTGGCACAAACTCCAGTAAGCGGCTTCCTCAACTGACCGAAGCGGATCCACGGCGAGAGTTGACTAACGGCAGAAGAATTGGGGTTGTTCCTCTGAGTGGCAAAGTTCTTGAGGCGCAGGTCGATGAAAGATTCCAACATGGCTATGCCTGCTGCACTGCCAGACTTGGCCCAATCCACCTCCTCTACCGTCYTGTCCACCTCCAGAGAGGACAATGCCTCTGCCCAGTCTACTGGCTGGAAGGAGAGAAGAGCTTCATTTATTTAAGGTTGTGAAAAGTTAAATATCTATGGAGTGGCCTATACCAACAGAGGAGGAAAGACGATGGAAAAGATATGAGGAAGAACTTAGGTCTTCTCTAAAAACAACATCAAACTTACTTCCACTTTAGTGTTTGCAGGTCTGGAGGGACTTACAGCAGAAGCTCCATTGGAAGGCTTTGCAAAGTCATCACCTTATTGCTTACACCTATCCTGTGCATTCTGCTAATACAGTGGAAGGGTGACGGTGGGGGGCAATGGGTTGTTTTCTGATCAGGCAAGAATTTAACAAACCCATTAACCAACCCAGTTTAGTGGATTGTGTCTATACAAWTACCATTAAGGAATTCCTCATCTTWATGAGGCCCACATTCTATAAGCAACCTCTTACTTTGGCGGTTCGGAGAGCAGTGTGTGGGTGTTTGTCCACTAAAGGTATCTCTGTGAGGAACTCCTYCAGAAGCTTGGTGATCTTGTTACGGATCGTCCTGGCAGAATACTCCAGTTTGTCTGATGCCACCCARCAGGGCACCACGTTATGGGCATCGACCTGCGGTAGTGACGGGAAGACGTGATAGTTGACAGACTGGAAATCCTTTGTTAACATAGCCTGAGAAATTGAAGGACGAAAGCTATACAGGAATTCAATAGGTGTTCAGTGTTGGTATAACAGAGTGAGTTCCATCCCTGTTTACACGGGACACAAACCTTCTAACACAAATCTTTTACACAATGATACTCAAGAAGCACCGGCGCTCAATAACACTGACCCAGAAAAATAAATGCATCTGGGTCTGGGTGCGACTTTCATCTGACTTTTACCCCATAATGTTAAATCAAGCCATAACACACCGTCTGTGCATTTTTGTTTTACAATGGACAAAAATCTTTGCAAATTGCAATGCAAAATATCAGAATTGCTGCAGCAAAATAAAGCACTTTTGCTCGCAACTATCACATAAAAAAAACTCTAAGTAATCCTGAAGGGACTGATCTGCATACTTGTATGACGGGAATATCACACAAAAAACGCAAAGTAATCCTGAAGGGACTGATCTGCATACTTGTATGACGTGGACATCACAACAACAAAAAACTAATATTGAACCCAAACCGGCTGCGCGCGTGCGCCATCGTGCATACATTTATTTTGTCCCCCTACACCAAACGCGATCACGACACGCAGGTTAAAATATCAAAACAAACTCTGAACCAATTACATTAATTTGGGGACAGGTCGAAAACATGCATTAAACATGTATGGCAATTTAGCTAGTTAGCTTGCTAGCTAATTAGTCCTATTTAGCTAGCTTGCTGTTGCTAGCTAATTTGTCCTGGGATATAAACATTGAGTTGTTATTTTACCTGAAATGCACAGGTCCTCTACTCTGACAATTAATCAACACATAAAATGGCCAACCGAATAATTTCTAGTCATCTCTCCTCCTTCCAGGCTTTTTCATCTTTGAATTTATATGGTGATCCATCTACACTTTCATAGTATTACCACGACAACCAGCAAAACAGTTCGTCTTTCAATCACCCACGTGGGTATAACCAATGAGGAGATGGCACGTGGGTACCTGCTTCTATAAACCAATGAGGAGATGGGAGAGGCAGGACTTGCAGCGCGATCTGTGTCAGCGCAGACGCTCGTTGGCGCACGCGAGCAGCAGTGTGGGTGCAATAATTGAATAACATGGATTTCTAAATTTATTTTGCGACGCTCGCGCAAGCCACGTGTCCGGTCTGTTCAGCATTTAAGTAATCCTGAAGGGACTGATCTTCATACTTGTATGAAGGGGATATCCGATGGAAGCCCCTTTTTGACCTCCTCCACCCACTGCAGCGGTGTCCTTAGAGGGGAGAAGTCAGTCACTACTGCCCCAAAACGCCAGTCCTCCACAAACCCCGGCAGCAATTCTCCAGCGGAGCCCTGGAGCAGGTGGAACTGAATATCCAGGGCACTGCAGTCCTGTGAAAGGGGGGACAGATACATGCATGGGACAAGAAGGAAGCAGGTATAGAGGAGAATCTCAATTGGAATATCTCGATTCCTCTCGCCCCCTAGCATCCACTCGATGAGGAGGAGGAAACGTGGAAAGAAATGCGCTTGTAAGAAATGAGGCTGTCCTCCTCTATCACTCCATCAGGCAAATTACATTTACAGAGATGGAATCTCAAAATACTTATGTTTAAAGTGGTAAAAAAATYGAATGTTGCCAGTTGTGCTAGACATTTTATAGATAAAAAGATRAGTAGCGTATAGTTTTTAAATATGTGAATGCTTTTCTCATCCGAGAATATAACAGCTGCTCTTCRAGGGCGCATTTCAAAACTTTTCCAGGGTAGGATACACCTGAGCATCCTACACCGGAGGCAGCAACCAAGAAGAGGAGCAAACTCCTCCCTTCACCCATTAAACTGACACTCTCCTACATATGGCAGCCACGTATAGGTTTCTGAGTCACGGAAGAGAGGAGGACCGAGTTGGAGAGGACAGACTTTTTGCCAATTGAGAATCTCCCTTGGGCGACTGATTGGGCTATAAACAAGTGTAAGAACTTGGAGGGGAGCCGGGCCGGATGTCAAGACGACGACCCAGATGTCATATCCTYACATTTATTTGTTTACAATCAYAACATKAGTAACYTGCTTAATTGCTAAGTTAAAAAGGTCTGAAGTATCAAAGTCCACTTGCATTAGGATCACACAGGACACATAATTCTCAAAGGCCTCATGAACTCATGACAGCGCATAACGATCATAGGGGGGCGGCCACCGGGCTGGATGCCAAGACAAAAACCGCACATWAGAAAAGACAAGCACTCAACCTCGACTTTGGTTCAATTCATTTTTAATTTGCTGTGGATCAMCAAACAGATTCGCATACAGATTCTTCAGGTTTGTGTTCGTTGATTCACTGAAAATGTCAAATGAACAGAACTTAAGTCAAGGTTGGAATTAGTCTTTTCTAGTGTGTGGTTTTTACAGTTGTTTTAGGATACTAGTTGTTTTGGCACTGATTGGCCCAATCAGTTCTTGCACTGGTTGGGCCATCTCCATCTCAAAGTCTCCCAGCAGCTGTTATTTTCTCAATTGGGAAAACAATTTGAGCCAGTCCCTAGATGCAGGTAGTCTTTTTTTCCATCATGAATCTTGTTCTGGAGGAATCTCTGCTCCAAAATCATAAAATCTGATTTTAAACCTAACCTTAACCACACTGCTAACCCTAATGTCTAACCTTAAAATTAAGACTAAAAATAATGTTTGTTTATATGAATTTTTACAATATAGTCAATATTGACTTTGCAGCTGGTCTATCTAAGGGGGGAATTTTTTTTAAATAAAAAATGTGCTCAGTTCTGCCTCCAGGGAAAGACTCATGACAATAAAAGTCAACCTGCTCCCTAGATAGAAAGAACAGGGAAGAGAACACACAAGTCATTTTCACCCCAGAGAACAATGGAGGGTTTCTCTACCTTAGCAACTTCCTCCAGTCCCCTCAGCATGAAGCCAAAATGGCGGATGGTGGCCAACTCTGGGTTTTGTGTTATCACCAAACAGAAACAGATATGCAGGGGCAGCTTCTCTTCGAGGGCAAGCTGCTGGGCATAGATCAATGCCCAGTTATCTACAGTAAGAGTCAAAGAGAGAAGCAAACATTCTGTTACTGGTGAATATGGCTGCAAATACTGAAATGAATCCACAGAAAAATGTCCCACTACAATAGTTTATTTTCCCATTGTCATTTCGAGCATGGTGGATGCATAACCAGGCCAAAACACAGCTCAGCAGTGTGGAAAGGCTACATTCAAATCACTTTCTATCAGTGTTGATAATACAAGTTTACTGGAGAACTGAGACGAAGTAGAGACTCTGGACAGGGTGGATGAGGTTTAATTAAAAGCTATTTATTCAGAGGTAAAGATATCTGAAATAGCGTGCACGGACCCTTTCATCAAGCTCAAATGGAACTCTCCGAAAGAAGCCCAGATAACAGAGTGCATAGACATTTTATACAAAGATAGAAAGTAGGTTGAGTCTGGAAGTTCTTGTCCTCTGGTTGGTCCTGATGAGTTGGGCGAGGTCCCCTTCAGGCTAGTATCACTGTCTCATTGGCTCTGAGTAGATTTCTTTGTCTTCAGAAATGTTCAGCTAAAACAGGAGATTAGGTGTGTGCGTAGATGTTCCTATTTTGACATTTCTGTGTGTCTCTGTAAAATGTTCAGACTGAAGAGGAGATTTTGTGTGTGCGTAGATGTTCCTGTCTTATCAGTGTTTATGAAAGGTTTGCGTCAGCCCTCTGTCCTTGGGTATGTGTGTGTCTCAGTTTCTCGTGATATGCAGTACCAGGCACCCTTTTCTTATCAGTCTTTATGAAAAGGCCTGTGTCAGCCATCTGTCTCTGGGTGTGTGTGGGTCTCAGTGTCTGCTTATGAGTTTGTGAGAAACCCTGTTTGGAAAGAAGTTAGTTATAACAATGTAATAGCAAATATGCTTGTGTTATAATAAATGATATTTATTACATCAGACATCTTGTTTTTTGTTTGTTTATTTAACTTGGCAAGTCAGTTAAGAACAAATTCTTATTTACAATGACGGCCTATTCCGGCCAAACCCGGACGACTCTGAGCCAATTGTGCACCGCCCTATGGGACTCCCAATCACKGCCGGATGTGATACAGCCTGGAATCTAACTGTAGTGACGCCKCTTGCACCGAGATGCAGTGTCTTAGACCACTGCGCCACTTGGGAGCCCACTGTATATTGGTAGTGGATATACTGGAGATTCTCACCTTGGACCCTGTGATCCCTGTTCATCCAGTAGACGACTCCCTCTGAACCTTGCTTTATCTTCTGGGTTTGGGACAGAAAACGGAGGCGCTTCTTGTTGAATTTCAAGTCCTTGTCCTTCCGTTGYTTTGCCACCACACCCTGCAGCCAGMCCTCTTCTCTCTCCCCCTTCCCCTCTTTTACAGCCTGCAGCTTCTGCTTTTTGGTGCTGTCCATTTTGGCAAATGTTGCCTTGCGTTTTTCTGCTGGCATGGTGGTTCGATTATTAATGCTGCTTAGGCCTACTAATTTGGTAAARGAGCAGTGTCTTTGGCTCTCGAGTGTCACAAACTTCCAAATGTGCTTGGATGCTGGAATGAGCAACAAACTGGATAGAGGGAGGCATTGGAGGATAATTACTAAAGAAATACCACTTTTTCATCTTCAATACATTTTCTAATAATGCAAGCAACCATGACAAAACAGGATGTTATCATACAGACCAAGGCACCATTTGAAGTAAGCCAGGAAATAATTAAATGACAATCGCACTGAAATGTTTGGCAAGAAATGCCTTACCTGCGATGCATGCAGATTATTGTAAACGTGTATCGCAGTCCTTTTCAGATGTTAAACTGAGGATTCTTGATATGTATGTATTCAAACAACAGCAGATACGTGCACACCTATATGCGTGTCGTGTTCTTTTTGTTTTGTAAGAGCAGATCTTTTTTGGGGGGGTACTATGACAACTACACATCCCAAAATGCCATTCGTGTCTTTAGTTTTCGTGCGTTAAGACGTTTTGCAGTCGTCACTAGTTACCACAGCCACCAAGTCATAAAGCTCCCCCATGTCTACAATTGATCTTCTTAAAATGTGATTTTAAACCTAACCTTAACCACACTGCTAACCTTATGCCTAACCTGAAATTAAGACCAAATAGCACTTTTTGTAACGAAATAGCAAATKTCGTCTTTGTGGCTGTTGTATCTAGTGACTACCGTTTAGACGGGGGGGGGTATTTGACGTAGCTAGATAGCGTGCTAATTTTAGGGAATTTTATCCAGAATATTTTCCTGTGTGTAGCTACAGATTTCCACAGTATGAGCAACGTTGGTTTTTCGGCTACACGGGGGATCACCTCGGGTGTACCTGATAAGGTCGACATGTCTTTAGGTAAGGCCGCTCGCGACACCGTTGATGTGGGTGGGTCACCAGCAGCTCGAGCTTGGTTGTTGTAGCTAGCTTGCTATTTTGCTAAATGTTCGCATATGAGGAATCATAATATGCATCGTTATATAGCTAATTACATGCATTTATTTTAGATACATTACACTGTCTATTTCAAACTACTTATCTACTACTCTGGGCAACTTTGTTTGCTAACCGCTAGTTAGCTGCGTTCATTCAATGCGACCAAGCCAATTTGCCACTACTAGTCAGTTAACGAACAGCCAGCTAACGTTAGTTGTTGTTATGCAGGTCTATTGGCCCATCCAAATGTCAGCGAGAATGGTTAATGTAGTTTGTTAGTTAGTTAACTAGAATGTACAAATTCAGCCAAGACTTCCAAGAGCCAGACAAACTTTAATTCATAAGCATGGCATACATAACGTTACATTGACTGAAAGAGCTCACTGACAAGTAAACTTATTGTTTTGTTCATCTGACTATCCTAGATGATATAATTCGTTTGAACAAGAAAGAGCAACAAGCAAGGAGGCCGGGCCCGGGGAACCGCAGGCCACTACAGCAGGGGACGGYATTTGTCCAAGGGAAGCCAGTTGGAGCGAGGGCCAGGGGACAGACCCAAAGACGTGTGTACAGTAGTTTTGTTTGTGGTGCTCATCACTGCAGCTAGTTYTCCATTGTTGACTATAAACTAGGTGGTTCGAGCCCTGAATGCTGATTTGGCTGACAGCTGTGGTATTTCAGATCATATACCACAGGTATGACAAAATATGTATTTTTACTGCTCTAATTACTAAGGGCTGTATCCAGGCACTCCGCTATGCATCTTGCATAAGAAGAGCCCTTAGCCATGATACATTGGCCATATACCACACCCCCTTGGGCGGCAGGTAGCCTAGTGGTTAGAGAGTTGGGCCAGTAACCGAAAGGTTGCTAGATCGAATCCCCGAGCTGACAAGGTAAAAAATCTGAACACGGTAGTTAACCCAGTGTTCCTAGGACGTCATTGTAAATAAGAATTTGTTCTTAACTGACTTGCCTAGTTAAATAAAGGTTAAATTTTTTTTTATATATATTGCTAAAATAACTTCAAATAATCATGCCTGGGATATTTGAAATGCCAGTGAACTAGTTAGACCTTCCAATACATCACATCAATTCGATTCTCCACATGAAAAAGAAGCCATGTCATTTCCAGGAGGTGGTGTACCAAGAGGTGCGATAACCAGAGCGGGTGTTGGAAGAGGCCGAAAGATTCCCCCTCCGGTTGGTCGACGCCGGGGTCAAGGGATTATCACTGGACTGGCAGCCCGGAAGACTGCAGCACTACAGCAAGGCATCAGTCCGCTCAACCGACCTGCTATCAACCGGGTACTAAGGGCTCATACATCTGGGACATTTTCATTAGGGCACACTGTAGCAAAACGTGCATCAGAACCAAAACGAACATCCCTTATTGGACAAGTCAAGATAATACCTCGCTGTTTCGAACWGTTTTCTTCTGTTTCATGCCTAGTTAACATGACCCTTGTTGGGATCGAAGAGGAGAGAGTTAGTTTCCAAAGAAGTCCTTGCTCCTCTGTTCACCATCTCTATTTACATTTTCTCTCCCAGAAGTTACAGTCCTTCAACAACCGATCGCGACCCTTCAACAACCAATCACGGCCTTTTACCCAACCAGCCCAATACAGACAGATGCAAGGCCAAAGGAGGCCGTACAGACAGACAGACGTACAGAGAGKCCTCAACTCAACGAGACCCTTTCAGCCGCGGAGACGGTGAGGAAATAAGATTTGTAGCATTACTTCTGGATGACTCCCCTCCATGGAATATCACTTCGTCTCACTATCAGCCGGTCCTAGACCGCTATCTACCCCTTCTTCCCTTTGGCCCTAACCCTTCAATATTTGCAGATCTGTATGTATTAAAGGGCCAATCAGCTGTTGAAACAATAACAAAGTGTWCTCCCTGCTACTGTTATTAGTAAACAGCTGAGGGATTTGGAGTGAAGAAATGTAACCATTCTAAAATGCATACAGCTATGGATGCAAGGACTGACCATCCATTATATCAAAAGTATAGTTTTAACCATGTGTTGAAGCTATATGGTGTTTGTTTACATTTACTTTGTTTACAAACATTGGAGTAAAACAAGCTTATATTTGGGGTTCTGATAGGGTACGACTGTTGAACTAAGCTCATGAGGCCTTTAAGTTATATTCAAGAATCGATGAGAACATTTAATTCATTTACAAGTCCAAAAAGGGATGTAGCAACTGCAGATTTCCTCTTTAAGTAATGTGGGGGAAGCGCCATTTACACTGCTTTTACCTATATAGGCCTATAAGATCTGAAAATATCAAAGAGTTAACATCAAAGCAAAGGGGTAGGGAACAAATTGGCACTGGCTCTGTCTAACGCTGAGAATCACTGCAGTGTTGTTCTAAGTGCTCTCCAATGACATTGCACAAACGAAGGACATCATGGAACATTTCCATCTCCATTCCTAGACCAACCATCCATTTTGTCTTCTCCTTGTAGGCCCTTGCCCCCTGTCCAAACCCAGAGAGAAGCCCGCCAGGCCACGTTTCTCTTCCGCAGGGGCCTCAAGGTACACTCTATTAGGTGTCTCTGACCGTATGTAGACTTAAAAAAAAAAAATTGGACACAGTGCAATGAAAGTCCTGTCTTTGTCTCACCTGTACATTCTTCCATACTGCAGGTTCACACCCAGGTGCCGAAGCCAGCTTTAACCTCTATACCCCCTGCCCCAGTTAGAACTCGCCGGTGAGTATTTGACGTGTGTGTGGATGGGTGTGAGACTGCTAACACGTTCTGACTGTCGCCTCTTGACAGACGGCATTCCACTCTATAATATAGTGCACCCTCATCATTCTTGAAGACTACACATCAAACCTTTGTTCGTCATTATCCACAAGTCGTCTAACCGTATGTCTGTCTGTCCACTAGGTGGCGCACGTCAACAAACAGCAGTGGGATCCTGACCGTTTCCATCGACAACCCCACTGCCATTACACAGTCTGAGTGAGTCGCATTATGAAGCCACACATACCACTATATGAGCAGAGGATGACTAAATACATTGGGCCAGTAGTTACCATACCAAAGAACCTGATCATAATTAAGGGCCAGTAGTTACCATACCAAAGAACCTGATCATAACTAAGGGCCAGTAGTTACTATACAAAGAACCTGATCATAACTAAGGGCCAGTAGTTACCATACCAAAGAACCTGATCATAAACTAGGGCCAGTAGTTACCATACCAAAGAACCTGATCATAATAAGGGCCAGTAGTTACCATACCAAAGAACCTGATCATAACTAAGGGCCAGTAGTTACCATACCAAAGAACCTGATCATAATTAAGGGCCAGTAGTTACCATACCAAAGAACCTGATCATAACTAAGGGCCAGTAGTTACTATACCAAAGAACCTGATCATAATTAAGGGCCAGTAGTTACCATACCAAAGAACCTGATCATAACTAAGGGCCAGTAGTTACCATACCAAAGAACCTGATCATTAACTAAGGGCCAGTAGTTTTTCCTAGTCCGTTCAAGTGGTATGAGGGCGGCAGGTAGTTAAGAGCTTTGGGCCATTACCAGAAAGGTCGCTGGTTCGAATCCCCATGCTGACTWGGTGAAGAATCTGTCTGTGCCCTTGAGTATTGCCCTTAACCCTAATTGCTCCTGAAAGTCGCAACGGGTAAGAACATCTGCTAAATGACAAAAAAAWKTAAATAGTCCTRGCCCTATATATACAGTGGCGACCAAATATATTGGCACCCTTGGACTTTTCTTACATCATTTGTTACTTCTTCTAAAATAATAAGTCAGTTCGGCAAATTTCTGCCTGCTAGTGCTGCCCCGGTCAACTGTAAGTGCTGTTGTCAAATCAAATTTTGTTCATCACATACACGTGATTGACAGCGGTGACTGTAGGTGTAGCGAAATGCTTGAGAAGTGGAGCAACAACGACTCAGGCGCAAAGTGGTAGCTCACAGAACGGGACCGCCGAGTGCTGAAGCGCGTAAAAATTGTCATACCGAGTTCCAAACTGCCTCTGGAAGCAACGTCAGCACAATAATTGTTTGTCGGGAGCTTCATGAAATGGGTTTCCATGGCCGAGCAGCCGCACACAAGCCTAAGATCACCATGCGCAATGCCAAGCAACGGCTGGAGTGATGTAAAGCTGCYGCCATTGGACTCTGGAGCAGTGGAAATGCATTCTCCTGTGTGATGAATCACGCTTCACCATCTGGAAGTCCGACGGACAAATCTGGGTTTGGCGGATGCCAGGAGAACACTACCTGCCCCAATGCATATATTTAAATGTTATCTTTATTTAACTAGGCAAGTCAGTTAAGAACACATTCTTATTTTCAATGACTGCCTACACCGGCCAAACCCGGACGATGCTGGGCCAATTGTGCACAGACCTATGGGACTCCCAATCACGGCCGGTTGTGATAGATCCTGGAATCTTCCTATGTTTACCAACAACCAAATTAAGCAGATTGCTTTGCTGCTTCTGGTACTTGGGGCCTTGAATGTGCGCAAGACATCATGAAATCAGCAGATTATCAAGGTGTTTTGGAGTGCAATATTCAACCCACTGTCCAAAACTGTGTCTGTCTGAAGGTTGTGGAACTTCCAGCAGGACAACAACCCCAAACACACATCAAAAGCACCCTGGAATGGTTCAAGAAGAAATGCTGGACTGTTCTGGAGTGGCCAGTGAAGAGTTCCAATCAGAATCACATCCATAACCTATGGCAAGAGCTGACATCTGCCKTTGGTRGAGGGCACTCCTCAAACATTGAAGAATTAGAGCAGTTTGCTACTTTAAAGTTAGCCAAATTGCCAGTAGAAGGATGTTACAAGCTCATTAATGGCTACAAGAAGTGTATGTCTGCAGTTCTTGTCCAAAGCCTGTGCCACCAAGTACTAGCTCCGGGGTGGCAATAATTGTGTCCATTCATCTTTTATTTTCACAATTCTAAACTTACATTTACAAAAATAAAATTGTTTCTGCAATGTAGTTTTAGAATAAATAGGGAATTATTTAAGAAAAGTGCATGGGTGCCATCATATTTTCAGCAACTGTCCATAACCACTCCCCATATTTTCTTCTCTGTTCTCCAAGGCCTCCCKGTGCTTGGTCCCTGCACCCCCCGGCCCCCACCAGCTCTGCCCCAGYCAAGATGAAGGTGGAAGAGGAGAAGAAAACGGAACCACCTAAAGGAGTCCCCTTGCAGTTTGACATCAACAGTGTGGGGAAACCGGTGAGAATAAGATAGAATTGGGCAATCATACACAAAGGCTATATTTACAAAGGCAGCCCAATTCTGATGTTTTGGCACATTTTTGGCAAAAGAGCTAATCTGATTAGGTAAAATATCAGAATTAGGCTGCTTGTGTAAACACACCCCAAGTTGTTTCAGATCATGTCCTCGTGAGCCTCAATTTACAAAACATTAGGAACAGCTGCTCTTTCCATGACAGACTGACCAGGTGAAAGCTATGGTCCCACCTGTTGAATCCACTTCAATCAGTATAGATRAAGGGGAGAAAGAAGACAGGTTAAAGAAGGATTAGGCCTTGAGACGATTGAGACATGGATTGTGTATTTGTGCCATTAAGAGGGTGAATGGGTAAGACAGAAGATTGAAGTGCCTTTTGAACARTATGGTAGTAGGTGCCAGGCACACCGGTTTGAGKGTGTCAAGAATTGCAACATTGCTGGGTTTTTCCATGCTCAACARTTTCCCGTGTGTATCAAGAATGACCCACCAACCAAAGGACACCTAGCCAACTTGATACAACTGTGGGAAGCATTGGAGTCAATATGGGCCAGCATCCCTGTGGAATGCTTTCGACACCTTGTGGAGTCCATGCCCTGACAAATTGAGGCTGTTCTGAGGACTAAAGGGGGTGCAACTCAATATTAGGAAGGTGTTCCTAATGTTTTGTACACTCCGTTTAAATGTTATGAATGGTTGTTTGATGTAAATAGTCTAACTCCCCCTAGTGGTTCAAGATCTAAGTTTCCCCCTGAGAATTGGTGAATAGTGTCGTTCRTTAGTGCACGCTGAAGCAAAAAGGTTTAAAAACATGCAATGTTAACAAACTTATTGAAGTTCAGATAGTGTCTCCCTGATTCTGTCAGTTTGTCTCCATTTCGTTTCTAGTGAACTGGACCCAGTTRTACTGTATGTACACACCATTATATGCAAATGTATTATATGTACATAAGTCAGACCTCTCTCTGCTACCACACGGCAAGTGGTACCGGAGCGCCAAGTCTAGGTCCAAGAGGCTTCTAAACAGCTTCTACCCCCAAGCCATAAGACTCCTGAAAAGCTCATCAAATGGCTACCCAGACTATTTGCATTTTTTTKGTATTTTCTTAAAAYGGCATTGTTGGATAAGGGCTTGGAAGTAAGCATTTCACTGGAAGGTCTACACCTGAAATTATTCGGCGCATGTGACAAATAACATTTGATATATTTATATTCTGGTCTCTGACATTGCTAGTTATATTWAAAAAAWTMTGTTTTTTWWAAATTATTATTTCTAGGTATTACTGCACTGCTGAAGCTAGAAACCCAAGCATTTCGCTGCACCTGCAATAACGTCCGTGTACACGACTAATACATTTTGATTTGATGTGAATTGAATGTTTTTCTGACAAGCTTTCTCTCCCAACTGTTGTCACATCAGACTGCGATGACTTTGAATGAGCGATTCCGCATCCTGAAAGACGAGCGCGTCGCCACTGCGCAGACCAGCAAAGGCAGCCGATTCGTCACTGGGTTAAGACAATGACACGAAGGAAAAAAGAGAAGGTGGATCCCCAAAACCTTTGTGTCCCAGACAGACACACGCACGGATCCCCACCTATCTGATGATATAGAACCATTTTAAAAGGACCCTGAGCTGTTCGTAAGCTGATCCTCCTGAGTGACTTTTTTTATGGAACAGACTTGGGGTAGAAAGAGAAACATGAAAACTATACGGGTGCAATTATCGTGGAAGATGAACAATCTTAKTTTTTTTTACCATGATGGAACCCTATAGCATTATCTGTAACATTGTACTCAGATGTTGGTGTTCAGGAGCTTCAACATTTGTCAGGACAAAAAGGAAAATACTTTTCTCAAGAGTGCTGCTGCGGGAGTTGATTTGGAAGATTGTTTTTCAAGAGGGAGGTTGCTTTGTGCCAGTAACGAAGGGTTTTGTTTAGTGTACTTTAAAAAAAAATCTGTTTTGTTTTTACAATGYTTCAAAGAAATGTGGCACATTGTTTCCAACACAAGCCTTAACCACAGTTCACTACACCTATACACCAGAGGAGGCTGGTAGTAGGAGCTATAGGAGGACAGGGTCATGGTAATGGCTGGAATGGAATAAATGGAACTTATCAAACATATGGAAACCACATTAATAGCATTACAATGAGCCCGTACTCCCATAGCTCGTCCCATCAGCCTCCTATAGCTCCTCCAACTTCGGCATCGAAGTGGCATGAAAAGTSTTTCCCGTTTGACAACAGCCGATGGGACTCGCTGTACCAAAATTAACGAATTGCGGGAATCAACGCAATTACGCATTCTCAGTAGGATGCTAGTATGCTGATATTTGTTGCTTACGTGCATTCAGTTTTATTAAACAGTAGGCATACGWTCTAAATAGTATGCCGTTGGAGTAAAATATTAGGCAAGCCTTTTTGATGTAAAAGAAATATGGTAGAATGTTTTTTATAGGTATAGATATGGGCTACTGTTCTATAGGAAATGTTATACTTTTAAATGTTTTTATACTAACAACAAAGTCATTTTGTTGAATTAAATCCCTAATTAACATACGAAAAGGCTTTTTTATAATTATTTCTGCATAATCACGGTAGGCCTGCAGAGCATATCCAGTGTTAAATATAGAAAAGAGATCTACCTTGTCCGTACCTGTACAGATGCAGTTGCTCTAGGATAGTCACCTGATGTTTGCTACCCAATGTATTATTTTAGGAGCKCAGTAGCCTAAGCCTGCAAAAGTTTGGTAGGTATCAAAGAGAGAGGCACATTGTATTGGTAGGCTCCCAGCCATATTATTGTTCTTCGACTTTGCTTGCAACAGAAATGACAAAAATAGACTGTCACTGCCCCAAATGGCACCCTACCCCCTACATTGTGCACTACTTTTGACATTTGGAATGTACAGTTGTGGCCAAAAGTTTTGAGAAGGACACAAATATTAATTTTCACAAAGTCTGCTGCCTCAGTTTGTATGATGGCAATTTGCATATACTCCAGAATGTTATGAAGAGTGATCAGATGAATTGCAATTAATTGCAAAGTCACTCTTTGCCATGCAAATGAACTGAATCCCCAAAAAACATTTCCACTGCATTTCAGCCCTGCCACAAAAGGACCAGCTGGCATCATGTCAGTGATTCTCTAACACAGGTGTGAGTGTTGACGAGGACATGGCTGGAGATCACTCTGTCATGCTGATTGAGTTCAAATAACAGACTAAAAGCTTCAAAAGGAGGGTGCTTGGAATCATTGTTTTTCCTCTGTCAACCATGGTTATCTGCAAGGAAACACGTGCCGTCATCATTGCTTTGCACAAAAAGGGCTTCACAGGCAAGGATATTGCACCTAAATCAACCATTTATCGGATCATCAACAACTTCAAGGAGAGCGGTTCAATTGTTGTGAAGGCTTTAGGGCGCCCAAGAAAGTCCAGCAAGCGCCAGGACCTTCTCCTAAAGTTGATTCAGCTGCGGGATCGGGGCACCACCAGTACAGAGCTTGCTCAGGAATGGCAGCAGCGCAGGTGAGAGTGCATCTGCACGCACAGTGAGGCAAAGACCTTTGGAAGATGGTCTGGTGTCAAGAAGGGCAGCAAAGAAGACACTTCTCTCCAGGAAAAACATCAGGGACAGACTGATATTCTGCAAAAGGTACAGGGATTGGACTGCTGAAGACTGGTTAAGTCATTTTCTCTGATGAATCCCCTTTCCGATTGTTTGGGCATCCGGAAAAAGCTTGTCCGGAGAAGACAAGGTGAGCGCTACCACAGTCCTGTGTCATGCCACAGTAAAGCATCCTGAGACCACATATGTGGGGTTGCTTCTCAGCCAAGGGAGTGGGCTCACTCACAATTTGCCTAAGAAAACCTCTACTAGCTATTGAGATTCAAAAAAATAGGGTACCAACACATCCTCCGAGAGCAACTTCTCCCAACCATCCAGGAACAGTTGTGACGAACAATGCCTTTTCCAGCATGATGGAGCATCTTGCCATAAGGCAAAAGTGATAACTAAGTTGCTTGGGGAACAACATCGATATGTTGGGTCCATGGCCAGGAAACTCCCCAGACCTTAATCCCATTGAGAACTTGTGGTCAATCCTCAAGAGGCGGGTGGACAAACAAAAACCCACAAATTCTGACAAACCAAGCATTGATTATGCAAGAATGGGCTGCCATCAGTCAGGATGTGGCCCAGACGTTAATTGACAGCATGCCAGGGCGGATTGCAGAGGTCTTGAAAAAGAAGGGTCAACAATGCAAATATTGACTCTTTGCATCAACTTCATGTAATTGTCAATAAAAGCCTTTGACACTTATGAAATGCTTGTAATTACACTTCAGTATTCCAAAGTAACATCTGACAATTATCTAAAGACACTGAAGCAGCAAACTTTGTGGAAATTAATATTTGTGTCATTCTCTCAACTTTTGGCCACGACTGTACACTGGTCAGTATGACACTGAACCGAGTGGTGCTAGAAAGGAAACTACTTTTCAGTCATAATATGAAGTCCTCTATTTAATAATCTGATTATTCCTATTGTCAGTAAACATCGGCAAAAAAAGACTTGTTGCCATCGGTCACCAACGCTCTGGATAACATGAAAACAGCTTAACCAGCTCTGCTAGGGMAAGTAAAATGGTCAGTGAGGTGTTCTCTCATTTATGTCTGGAAGTAGCTGGCTAGCTAACTTTAGACAGTTAGCTTGGGTGCTCTACTGCCATTGTGAGGTCAGAAGGTCTGGATCAACAATACTCCGCGCCCAGACGCAACATGCAAAGTGTTGGTTTCATGAGCTAAAATAAAAAATCCCAGATATGTTCTATACGCTCAAAACGGCACAAATTTGTTTAAATCCTTGTTAGTCAGCATTCCTCCTTTGCCAAGATAGTTAATCCACTTGACAGGTGTGGCATATCAAGAAGCTGATTCAACAGCATGATCATTACACAGGTGCACCTTGTGCTGGGGACAAAAGGACACTCTAAAATGTGCAGTTTTGTTACACAACACGTCTCAAGTTGAGGGAGTGTGCAATTGACATGCTGAATGCAGGAATGTCCACGAGAGCTGTTGCCAGATAATTTAATGTTAATTTCTCCCCCATAAACTGCCTCCAATGTCTTTTGGAGAATTTGTCAGTATGTCCAACCGGCCTCACAATGGCAGACCACGTGTAACCACGTCAGCCCAGGACCTTCACATCCAGCTTCTTCACCTGCAGGATCGTCTGAGACCAGCCACCCCGACAGCTGATGAAACCAAGGAGTATTTCTGTCTAATAAAGCCCTTTTGTGAGAGAAAAAACGAATTCAGATTGGCTTGGCTCCCAAGTGTGGGCCTATGCCCCTGCCCAGTCATGTGAAATCCATAAATTAGGGCCTAATGGATTTATTAAATTGACTGATTTCCTTATATGAACTGTAACATWGTAAAATCATTGATATTGTTGCATATATATATATTTGTTCAGAATAAATGAATGGTGGACACTCGAGGATTCCTTCATCTTTAGGATAAAACAAACCCTTAGTAAGGAGCTCAACTTGAATCCTACAAGAAAAGCTTAAACATTGACTGTGGCTGTAGGAAATCCATTCATAAGACTAAAGAGTCCACACAGAACTGTACAACTCCCTCTCTTCAGTGCAGATTATGTAGCAAGTTTTAAAAAAAAATGTATATGTTCCACCTCTCACTCAGGCCACTTTCAGAGTGGCACTGTTTAATGGCAGTCTCTGACAAACACTACTATTACAATAGTTCATCAACGGCCTGGGACTATGTTTGATGGAACTAATCTCAAAAATGAAAACTACCAGGTTAACAAGCCAGTCTTGTTGGAAGGAAATTACTCCTCAATGGTCAAGTTGAGGCTTGCTAGAAGCTAACGAATAGAATACTACATTTTATATATATGTAGCGAAACTAATTACACATGTAATTTAAATTGTATCTCAGTAGTTTCTGATGAAAAGCCAACTGACATTTATTCCTGATTATTATTTGACCATGCTTGTCATTTATGAACATTTTGAACATGTTCTGTTATAATCTCCACCCGGCACAGCCAGAAGAGGACTGGCCACCCCTCATAGCCTGGTTTCTTCCTAGGTTTTGGCCTTTCTAGGGAGTTTTTCCTAGCCACTGTGCTTCTACACCTGCATTGCTTGCTGTTTGGGGTTTTAGGCTGGGTTTCTGTACAGCACTTCGAGATATTAGCTGATKTACGAAGGACTATATAAAATAAACTTGATTGATAGTTTCTAATGGGTAGTAATTTCACAGAAAAAAATGGAATCTGAATATTGCATTTATTTAAATACATTAAATTTGCAATGTAACAAAACTATTGGCATATGAAATTCAAACACCATTTAAATGAACAAAACATGGCTCACTTCATTTTCTGTAGCTAGTGTACGTAACACTTGTTTGTATCGCTCTACCCAAAACCCTAGCTCTTTGTCTCCATGTCTTTTTCCCCCATTTACATTGTTCACAGACTATCTTACAATAAGAGTGCTGAATAAAAATATGAGGTAAGAAAGTGGTTTGAAGATTACAGATCATGCAGAACATGCTAAACAGCAACAAAAAYATTTTGTTGTGAAAGTGAGAAGAAAAAAAKACATAAGTGCACATAACAAAATAAATGGAATTACAGCTTTGCATCTTTGGTTACAAAGTAGGTATGAACGATTTCACAGCTTTTTTCCCCCCACCCCAAAAACACATGTTCAAGAAGACACGAGTGTATGACAAACGTTCCATTTTGGAGACAAAGAAACTAGCAATTGGATTGGAAGTTTGTTAAAAATAGTCTACCGCAGATTCACTTTCAGATTTCCTGTCAGAAGACTTGGTGTTCACCTGTACAAACTTTGCTATGTTCTTAATACTTTACACTATACAAAAATGTACATTCAAACTGGATCTTGACTGGTGCGGATAAACAATTCCATTGTAAAACTGCCTGTTTAGTGTTAGACGCATGTCAGAGTTTCTTTATTATTGCCTACATATTCAACTGGTTAATGTAACACTGCCCATTGTGTGTACAGACTATTATTTTAAACACTGATGACAAAAAAAAAAAGGCTCTTTAAAAAAAAAGTTGTGACATTGTTCCTTTCATGAAAATAGCAGCCCCGTAATAAATAGACATTAACCGTAGAACTTTAGACTGATGCATGGATTGGACTTATGTCGAAGAAGAAAATGGTGGCGCGGCTCCGAAAATAGATCTCTCCCCCACTTCTTACTTACAACATGAAACAGCAAGGCTAAAAATACATCTCTTACAACAACAAAAAAATCTCTGGGACGCTCGGATTCATCCTCTCATGTGAGCTGCACAGCTCCTTTGTGGCCAGGGGGGGGCGGGGGGGATCTGGTCCACAGGCTCTGACATAGCACTCAACCAGTCCAGGCTCATATGGCGCCCCATAAGAAAAGCCCCCGTCTCTCTCGCGCAATGATTGCATTAACACTGGGAAGCCAAACAGGCACAGAAGCACTGCTCTTGGTTGTGGTGGCCAAGCTGGTGGAGAACAAGACAATATAATTGTTTTGTTGTTTCGTATGCTAATTTAGAATAATTGGAGGGTGCTTTTCTGCTTTTCTTTTTCTCCTGCTGGGGAGGATGCACTTCAAGCGGAGTTGCCGTTGGGCTGCGGTTGCAGCAAAGGCTGGCTGGCGTCAAGCTGGGGTTGGGCTGGAGTTGGTGAGGCTGAGGCTGGAGTTGCTGGGCCTGGAGCTGAGGCTGGAGCTGGGCTGCGTTTGAGGTTGGGCCTGGAGCTGTGGCTGGCCTTGGCCACCCCTTGCTGGGGAGGCGTGCTGCAGGAGGAGTTTGTGGCGGCCGGCCAGACGGAGAGCTCAGACAGCTGGTCACGTTGGCCAGGGATTTCAGCACGGCGTTCTCCTGTCCAGCATAGATTTCCTCTCAAACAGCTCCTTGATCTGCTCCTTCAGGCACCTCCACCTCCTCACGGCACTGCATACATCAATGGGCTTTTCACTAAGTCCTGAAGGGAGAGAAAAACAGGGACATGCTATAGTATTTAGCTCACTAACATCCTCTGTGGGAGGACAGAGCAGAACAAGTATTAGCATTTAGCTCGCTAACATCCTCGGTGGGAGGACAGAGCAGACAAGTTATTAGCATTTAGCTCGCTAACATCCTCAGTGGGAAGACAGAGCAGAACAAGTTATTAGCATTTAGCTCGCTAACATCCTCATGGGAGACAGAGCAGAACAAGTTATTAGCATTTAGCTCGCTAACATCCTCAGTGGAGGACAGAAGCAGAACAAGTTGTTGCATTTAGCTCGCTAACATCCTCAGTGGGAGGACAGAGCAGAACACGTTATAGCATTTAGCTCGCTAACATCCTCAGTGGGAGGACAGAGCAGAACAAGTTGTTAGCATTTAGCTCGCTAACATCCTCAGTGGGAGGACAGAGCAGGAACAAGTTATTAGCATTTAGCTCGCTAACATCCTCAGTGGGAGGAAAAGGACATAGCGAGCTAAAGACCTCATAGCTTGTTAACAGCCAATGCGAGAAGACAGGCTAGTTGTTTTCTGCTCTATGTACATTAACTGAACAAAGCAAACCCTGTAGGCACATGATGATTTCGCAAACAAAAATGGCCCGGAAGGGCAATGAAGTCAGCGATAAGTCAGACCACAATTTATGCTTGTATTCGTCCTTGTCAGCAACTGGCTCAGACCAGGGAGTCTCTAGATGGCAAATTATTTTAATTACTTTAGTTTCAGTTAAGTACCAAGGAGGGACCTAAACCAGGAACCTAAAACATGACATGAGTTGAGATTTGTTCCTTGCAATACAGTAGTTCCATTTCAACAATGAGATTTCAACAAGAGACTGTTTAAAACAAGAATGAAAGCAAATGATACCATWAAATAAATATGATTAAATAAAAAAGACACTTACCATCGCCTGTTCGATTTTATTATCAATGGCAACAACACTGGCTCCAGAGGCACTGTAAAAGGAATAGAGSAGAATATTAGACAATCATAGGGTTATTGAACTAATTATTGATTACTTTTCATACACTTAAAAAAAGGTTTCTTTAACTTTGACCATTTCTGACACTAGTTTTGACACTAGTTTCTAGTGTCAGAAATGTTAAAAGTTAAAGAAACCCTTCCCCTAACCCTGAGAGATACCATGGGCCAGTTGATCATGAAAGTAAAGTGAAAAGTAGCCTAGTAGCCCAGCCTKGTCTCAGACTAAACGTAACATAGTAAATGTAAATCCGGGACACTGAAATTAGTATATGTTACATAAAGACAGATGGTTACTTAAAGCAGAAACTAAAACTAGGGAGGATGTATAACGCAAATGTCTAGCAACCCAAAGATTGTGAGTTTGACGCATCACGGACAACTTCAGCATTTTAGAAACTTTTCAACGTTTTAGCTACATTCAACTACTTARCATGTTAACTAACCCTTCCCCTAACCCTTTAACCTAACTCCTAAACTTAACCCAAACCCCTAGCCCAGCTAACGTTAGCCGGCTAGCTAGAATTCGTAACACACAATACGAATTGTAAATTCGTAACATATCATATGGGTGATGGAAATGGGTGATGGACATCCACAAATTAATACATACCATATGAAGCATAACACATGTAGTGTCTCAGATTTTTTATTTTACCTTTATTTAACTAGGCAAGTCAGTTAAGAACAAATTCAGATTTGTACCTCGTCAGCTCGGGGATTCGAACTTGCAACCTTTCGGTTACTAGCCCAACACTAACCACTAGGCTACCCTGCCGCCCTAGGCTACCCTGCAGCCCATTTAGGTACAGAATAATACGAAATGCTCTGAGACCAGGTTGATTAGTCATGAACTTTTTTCCATATTATTCCTCAAATATCCTAACTCTATCATACATCATAAGTGCTTCAAATGCAGTAAATTAAGTAAAGCATCAGTGACAATTATGATATTAAAAGGTAGCCTATTAAGATATGAATGCCACGCTACTAGAACTAGTAGCATGCTAAGCTACTAGCAGTGACCTAGACAACAGTTCAATGTAGGTCACAGCAAAGCCTATAGGAGAAAGGCCAGCCATATGGCCGCATTAACACTGCAATGTAACTTTTTGGACGACAGGACAAAATTCGCATAGAAATGCAAGTTATATATTCTCATTGAAAGCAAGTCTTAGAAGCGATAGAGCTGTCTATATGCGCTATTTCTACGCTTCTCATTTTTAAGTTTTTGCATCTTTTCCTTTTGGTTTTGTACACCAGCTTGAAACAATAATTGTCTACACTACACTTGTTTTGTCAAACTGAAATTAGGCTAACAATTCGAATTTTAACAACCAGGAAATGGCGGAGCGATTTCTTAATAGTGCATCTTTAAAAATGGAGACATGACTCACATTCCTATACTGTGCGATCAAAATATCACGAGATGAACGTGCAACGTAAAAGTTTGACAAAACTACACAACACATCTTGTGACACCTGTCCAGCAGTTATGAGAACCAGAATGAAAATAAGTCTTGACTTTTTTTTGTGCCTCGATAATTGTGTGTGTGTGTGCGTGTGTGTGTGTGTGTGTGTGTGTATGTATTGTTGTACTCTCATGGCTGAGGCAAATCTATATGCATTATTTTTTTTTTTACATAAACTACACTAACATGCATTCATTCAACGACAGGTGTGAATTCTGCACCGTGACCTTTTTGGAAATGTAGTCTACATTTATCGAACGTGTTCACAAAACATCAGACTGAAACAACATTTCCAACCTAATTTAGAAAATATAAAATCAAAACCATCAACGACAACTACAAACCCAGTCCGCATCAACGACACACTTAAAACCAACGCTCCACTATCGAAAACGGGCGACGGTGAAACTAAAGTATTGAGCAATAGTTCCCCGCCTCGTTCCCTGTAATGGACCAATGGTCCGGAATAACTACGAGAACCGGGACAGCACGGTAGTTCGTAGGATAGTGTGTAGCGCATGGTTGAGAGAGTACGCTTTCATCGAACGTGATTGAGCGAAAGGACACTACAAAAACACTGGATGGCGTAAATATCACTAGGCTACATCGGGAAAAATGTAACAAGAACCCGCACACGACAAGAAGACATGGGTTGACAAGTATGCGGCGGGGATACATTTCACTGCTCCCGCAGTCACCTTCACCTTGGTGCACATGCAGGGAGAGAATGGTAAATGTATCCAGTTATTTATAAATCACGTCAATGAAATAGAAACAAGTTTTAAAAAACGAGAGTGTTACTACGCCACTAATCATAAATCAAATGGCGGTTTACGACTCAGGCCAACGGCATGTATCCAAGTGGGAATGACTCCACAAAACTGTGGAAGTAGTAAAATGGAATGGATCCGCAATTATCACCTTGCTTTTGAAAACCCGTAACATAAATGCCTATAGCTCGCATGCATTTTTGGAGTAGGTTAGGCACGAGAATRCAGGTTCAAATTAAGTTTAGTAAAAGGGCCACACCCCTCCCCACACCCAAAAAAGGATTTGTGTGGTTTCATGAAATAAGACATTGATACTATATCATATGAACCATACAGCCAACATTTGACAAACAGCATTACTTTCAAAGCTGTTCACATGACGCRTCATGCTTAATATATGCATGAAGGCCTTTGAAAGACTAACTATAAAATCTCCTTTATCTTAGCCAATTAAATCATCTGAAAGACATGCAAGATATTTTCCTGATTAAATGCGCAGTATACACTCAGTGGCCAGTTTACTAGATACACCCATATCTAGTACCGGGTCGGACCCCCCTTTGCCTCCAGAACAGCCTGAATTCGTCAGGGAATGGAACCATTGCTCAATTGGTATCAAGGGACCTAAMRTGTGMCAGGAAAACATTCCCCACACCATTACACCACCAGCCTGTAMCGTTGACACCAGGCAGGATGGGCCATGGACTCATGCTGCTTACRCTAAATCCTGACTCTGCCATCAGCATGAYRCAACAGGAACCGGGATTTGTTTTTCCACTCAATTGTCCAGTGTGGGTGATTTCACTGGACCCACTTCTTGTTTCTAGCTGATAGGAGTGRCACCTGGTGTGGTAGTATGCTGCACTAGTCCATCCGTGGCAAGGACCRACGAGTTGTGCGTTTTGAAATGTCGTTCTGCACACCACTGTTGTACTGAGCCGTTATTTGCCTRTTTGTGGCCCGCCTGTTAGCTTGCACGATTCTTGCCGTTCTTCCACCGCTCATCAACAAGCTGTTTTCACCCACAGGACTGCCGCTGACTGGATGKTTTTTGTTTGTTTCACCATTCTCTGTGAACCCTAGACACCGTTGTGCGTGTTAACCCCAGGAGGCCGTTTCTGAGATACTGGAACCGCCTGGTACCGACGATCATACCACGCTCAAAGTCGCTTAGATTACTTGTTTTACCAATTCTAACGTTCAATCCAACAGTAACTGAATGTCGCGATGCCCTTCTGCCTGCTTTATATAGCAAACCACGGCCACGTGACTGTCTGTAGGATTTAAGCATTTTCGTGAACCGGGTGGTGTACCTAAAACTGCCCGCAGCGCGCGCGTGTGTGTGTGTATGTGTGTATGCAGTATTCACCACCAGATATGTGACTGATTGAATGGGTTGATATTCAGTGCCATTCTACAACGGTCATCACATTGTTGTGATCCATACTTTAGAAGGCTAGGAACCCAGTAAGACAGCTGCTGCTTTTTTGATGTCTCAGGCTCTAATGAGCACACACACACACACACACACACACACACACACACACACGCACACACACTTAGAGCTTCCCTCAAAATGAGTGTTGGATGGCCCTGGAGCACGACACAAGACATTCTGTTCTTTCACCATCCAATTTAGTTGTCTAAGGGCGGAAGTACAAGCAGATTAACATCAGCAGGCTTCTCCACAGAGGAATGCCCTCCTAGCTCTGCAGCCAGTCCAGTGACATCATTTGTACCACTAAATCTCCTCTTTGAGCTCGTCGACAAGAGGATGATGGGTAATGAAGACAGACAGAATAAGACAAACATGTCACATGCGTGGAGGCAGTGGGCACACTCCCCCAAAACCTCTAAAAACACAATTTTAAAATAATAAATKTAAAACTCCATCTGTGCTTGCCTGTTGCAATGGAACTAATAGAAACGTATTGAAAGTATTTGTCCCTGCCCACCTGGTCCACCAGGCAGGCTAAAGCAAACACATGCGAAGCCAGGCAGGTCCCCACTGTCAGGGAGTTGTTACGTAGGCCAACAAAAACCTTGACGAAAGCAGGCAAAACACAAACTTTAATGTGTTTAAATTGTTTAGTTCCAGGTGTACACACAGGCCTTCTATAAGTTTTCTGCAAGTTTTCAAAAAGGTCTGACCAGACGGATCTCTTGCTCTGTAAAAGCACAGACCTCGCCGTGGGCCCCAAGTCCAAATATCTCCAGACTGGTCTCACTGGCGTGGGACCAAAAACTAAAATCAGTTGAAATTCTTAAATCAAATGCATGAATGCAATCATGGACTGGCCTAAACATGTGGCCTAATCATGTGACGTAGGCCTAAACCAAACACTGTTGTCGCCATGTCACTGGTCCTTTGGCACTTTAATAAAATCTTACACAACATCAAACATGTCAGCTTAGCAGTTAAGAGCGCTTTGGCCAGTAACCAATAGTTYGCTGGTTCGAATCCCCGAGCTGAGTAGGTGAAAAAACAAAAATTCTGTCGATGTGGCCTTGAGCAAAGCACTTAACCCTAATTGCTCCTGTAAGTCGCTCTGGATAAAAGCGTCTGCCAAATGACTAATGTAAACATTGGGCTCTCTAGCTAGCGAGTGTACAGTATGTACACTGCCTAACTGGGCGTAAACGGTTAAATACCAGCATTACGGATTTAGATGCTGGGACAGACTGAAGGGGAGTTTGTTTATTAATTTGCTCAGAAAAGACAAACATGACATAGCACAGGCCCGGGTTACAGGATAAAATAAGAGTAGTGTGGTTCTTCCAGGTTTGCTCAAGATGAGCCTGGATAAAACCAGCCACTGGTGGACACTGGCAGGGGTGGGGTGTGGTGGACACGGACACCCCCCCCCCCCCCAACATATTTAGGGGGATGGTAGAGTCTTACTATGCGACTGTGGCAGAGGTCAATGTGACCACGACGAGGACAGTCTGTTCTGACCATTAGACACAGTGAATAGAAGACACTGCTATTCAGTGTAAAGGACTGAGGGATTGCCAAAGATAGCTAGTGCTGGATTAGCGCCCATGATGATATTCAGCACCGATCAGAGCTGCCACAAACTAGCGGACCATAGATCAGTCTGGGCAGTGCCCATTCAAATGAAGCTACTTTAATACGGTACCTACCATGTACTGTTTTTGACATTCTGGTGGGCCTATGCATCTATATAGAAAAAACTAAACTCCTTCCATTGGCATAATTCTTGCAGTGCGACCACCCGAAACTCAGTGAAGGTCTGAAGGTGTTGAATTTGGCCCCAGCGGCAAAATGAGTTTGACACCCCTGGTATAATCTGAGAAGGTACATAGAGTATCTATTGTGACACTAACAACAATCATTTTGTGATGCTAGCAGCCGTTTATGGTTGATGTGGAACAGTCACAGCTTCCTTCAAAAGCATCTCGTCCGTCCAATGATTTGGACAATCAACTGCATTAACAAAGTCAGCTGGCTTTAATTAAGCTGGTGTTGAGTCATGAAGGGTTGGTTACACACTGCTACATAGGCCAAGAAAAATAACATAACTAGTTACCAAAGCCCATGGCAGCTTTGAGTGTCTGAAAGGAAAGAAAAAAAGAAGCAAGAAGCAAAATTACACTTGTGGTGATATTCTTGTTGTAAGGAAAAACAAGTGTGGCCAGGTGATGTTACAAGTTCGCCGAAACCTGTTCTGACATAGTTTAAGYCAATAGTTTCTAGTTAAGCCACGTAGGCCTCCCTCTTTGTTCGAGACACTGACTTCGAACATGTACCGTTGGTGGCATAAAGCTACTTCTCCGGCTCTGCGTGGGTAAAGGTGTCAATTCACCTCTGTTCGTCAGAGCCCACAGGGGCAAGGGTTGGGCTGTGATCAAACAAAAAGCCGTTGGGGGGGATTTTTATCTCCCATCTTACGCAACTCTGTAAAGTTGACCTTGTTCAAGCACCGGACAGAGCTTAAATGGAGCTCAAATAGGGGTTTGGTGTTCCAAGCAGAACAACCGAGACGGCTGAAACCTCAAGGGTTCAAGAGAAGGTGAATCTAAGACGTATTACCCACCGAAGAGTGGACAGTGATGAAGAGCTCTGACATTGACGAAGACTGAGTGGGAACCTGGAATAGTTGTCATACCTTGCCCCTGGCCACYGTTGCCTCAGTGTCACTAGGATCAGTAACTTTGGTGCTTCAGTGAGGGAGAGAAACCCAGTTGGGGCCTTTGGCTCAGCTTAGCTTACGATAAAACCAGCACGAAGCTCAAAAGGCAAGACCAGTCCACATGTTCAGTACCTGCAGGTTGACTTGACTACCTTGACACCTTTGAGAGTACATACCTGCTACTAGCATGAAAGGCTTTACAAAACCATGTGTGACTGGAAGCACATTCCTTTCATAACTAGGAAAAAAAAAAATTAACAGATACACAGGGACCAGTCTGGAGAATTGGCAATGGGGCATCCATCCATAGTAAACATTAGGAGGAAACGGTGAAGCATGATGTTGAGAGACATCGGAACAATCTCTATGGAATCATGTTGTCAGGGCACAATCTGTTTCAAAATTAGGTTGAATAACTTACACATTTTTTAAATAATATTTGTCACGTTTTGTAAAACAGGTGTGAAATAACAGCTAAACGCTTATGGGCCCTTCCCAACAATGCAAAGAAAAGAAAAGAGAAATAATAGAAAATTAAAACACGTAGTAAAAGTAATAGATACACAATGAGTAACGATAACATGGCTATATACAAGGAGTACCAGTACAGAGTAACGATAACATGGCTATATACAAGGAGTACCAGTACAGAGTAACGCATAACATGGCTATATACAAGGGATACCAGTACAGAGTAACGATAACATGGCTATATACAAGGAAGTACCAGTACAGAAGTAACGATAACATGGCTATATACAAGGTACAGTACAGGTAACGATAAACATGGCTATATACAAGGGAGTACCAGTACAGAGTACGATAACATGGCTTATACAAGGAGTACCAGTACAAGTGAGTAACAAACATGGCTATATACAGGAGTACCAGTACAGAGTAACGATAACATGGCTATATACAAGGAGTACCAGATACAGAGTAACGATAACATGGCTATATACAAGGTGGACCAGTACAGAGTAACGATAACATGGCTATATACAAGGGTACCAGTACAGAGTAACGATAACATGGCTATATACAAGAGTCCAGTACAGAGTAACGATAACATGGCTATATACAAGGAGTACCAGTACAGAGTAACGCATAACATGGCATATACAAGAGTACCAGTACAGGTAACGATAACATGGCTATATAACAAGGTAGTTACCAGTACAGAGTAACGATAACATGGCTATATACAAGGAGTACCAGTACAGAGTAACGATAACATGGCTATATACAAGGAGTACCAGTACAGAGTTAATGTGCAGAGGTACGAGGTAGTTATGTACAGAACAGATAACTAGGAATAAAGTCACAGATAAACAGTAGCAGCAGCGTATGTGAAGAGTCAAAAGAGTTAGTGCAAAAAAGGGTCAATGCAGATAGTTAACCAAATAWTACCCAGAGTAATCTTCTCAGCCTCCTGAGGGGGAACTTTGACATGAAATGCCAACTCAGCACGCCAAGGGAACCATTGAGATCTACAGATGAWCTGAGCCTGGCCCGTTTGCGCTTCTGCCATGGAAACCGACACTCATGGGTGTGTGTGTGCCTACGGAGCACCCTACATACAGCACCTCTAGAAACAGGAAGTTAAACCAGAAAGTTGGGCCGAGGGCACCGATGCCATCCCTCCTCCCTCGCCATCCTGTGGTGCTGCTGGTGGTGATGGAAACCAACTAGAGATAGACATTCCAGGTGATTGCAGTAACAGTAAAGTCTCCAAACAATCACAGCACAACTGAAATCCGCATGTACTCT
The DNA here is from genome assembly GCF_002910315.2 of Salvelinus sp. IW2-2015. Lineage (NCBI taxonomy): Eukaryota > Metazoa > Chordata > Actinopteri > Salmoniformes > Salmonidae > Salvelinus > Salvelinus sp. IW2-2015. Next base: position 33,833,215 of record NC_036859.1, read on the forward strand.
TCCAGGCGGAAGAAGTACATGATATTACTGCAGCGTCCCGGTTAAAAAGCACTCAGTCAGTCAGCCAATCAATGCTTTAGTACTAGCGTGGCTCAGGCACACAGCATTGTGGGTTGGTCAGGTGTTTGAAATGACTGCATATGTATGTGTGCAGTTCTCCTCAGTGGTGTCAGCTGAGTGTCGTTTTAACGACGTGCATTCATTTCCAATCTGGTGCTGCTGCTCTCCTCAGATATGGTTTCATGTACAGCGCCTTCAGAAACTATTCACACCCTTTGACTTTTTCCACATTTTGTTGTGTTTCAGCCTGAATTTAAAATCGATTAAATATATTTTGTCACTGATCTACACACACACACACAATACCCCATAATATCAGAGGGATTCATGTGTCAACATTTTTACTAATTAATAAAACCACAAAAACCTGAAATGTCTTGAGTCAACAAGTATGCAACCCCTTTGTTATGGCAAGCCTAAATAAGATCAGGAGTAATAATTTGCTTAAAAAGTCACATAATAAGTTGCATGGACAGTGTTTTACCCCACACATACAATGATCTATAATGTCCCTCAGTCGAGCAGTGAATTTCAAACACAGATTCAACCACAAAGACCAGGGAGGTTTACCAATGACTCGCAAAGGGCACCTATTGGTTGAYGGGTAATAAAAATTTAAAAAAGCAGACATTGAATATCACATTGATATCCCTTTGAGCATGATGAAGTTCTTCCTTACACTTTGGATGGTGTATCAATACACCCAGTCACTACCAAGATACAGGTGTCCTTGCCAGAGGAAACAGTTAGAGTTTAATGACTGTGATATGAGAAAAGTCTGTATCAACATTGTAGTTACTTCACAAAACGAACCTACTTGACAGAGTGAAAAGGGACACATGTACAGAATAAAAATACATCCTGTTTTCAACAAGGCATTAAAGTAATACTGGAAAAATGTTGGCAAAGCAATTAACTTTTKGTCCTGAATACAAAGTGTTATATTTGGGGCAAATCCAATACATTACTGAGTACCACTCKCCATATTTTCAAGCATAGTGGTAGCTGCAGCAAGTTATGGGTATGTAAATCATTAAGGACTAGGGAGTTTTTTAGGATAAAAAGAAACTGACGCGAGCTTGGCACAGGCAAAATCTTAGAGGAACCCCTGGTTCAGTCTGCTATCAACCAGACACTGGGAGATTAATTCATCTTTCASCAGGACAATAACCTAAAACACAAGGCCAAATCTACACAGGAGTTGTTTACCAAGAAGTCAGTGGATGTGGCAGAGTTACAGTTGACTTAAATCTGCTTGAAAATCTATGGCAAAAACCTGAAAATGGTTGTTTAGAAAGGATGTGGAAAGAATAATAAAAAAAAATATATATATACACACATACATACATATATATATATATTTTTTTTTATGGGCAAATGTTGCACAATCCAGGTGTGGAAAGCTATTTTTATTTAACTTAGAGACTTACCCAGAAATACTCACAGCTGTAATCTCTGCCAAAGGGGATTCTAACGTGTATTGACTCAGGGGGTTAAATACTTATCTAATCAAGATCGTTCTTTTTCATAATTGTTATACGAATGTTTGAATTTTTCTAACACTTTGACAGACAGTATTTTGTGTAGCTCATTGACAAAAAAAAAAAAAAGAAGACAATTGAATCCATTTTAATCCTACTTTGTAAGACAACAAAATGTGGAAAAAGTCAAAGGGTGTGAATACTTTCTGAAGGCACGGTGTGGTTCCCTTTTCATAGACACTCCTCAAGAACGTCCTGCCCCCCCTGAATGCACCCTCCGTCTAGCTGTCTGAAAGAGGTAGGGGAGGTCATAATATACTGGCAAATCATCTGTTCTGTACGTAGGCGTGATAGGGAAAGGTATCGGATGCGTCATGTTCAATAGGAATAATCAGATGATTAAATAGAGGACTTCATATTATGACTGAAAAGTAGTTTCCTTTCTAGCACCACTCGGTTCAGTGTCATACTGACCAGTGTACAGTCGTGGACAAAAGTTGAGAGAATGACACAAATATTAATTTCCACAAAGTTTGCTGCTTCAGTGTCTTTAGATAATTGTCAGATGTTACTATGGAATACTGAAGTGTAATTACAAGCATTTCATAAGTGTCAAAGGCTTTTATTGACAATTACATGAAGTTGATGCAAAGAGTCAATATTTGCAKTGTTGACCCTTCTTTTTCAAGACCTCTGCAATCCGCCCTGGCATGCTGTCAATTAACTTCTGGGCCACATCCTACCTTTTGCAGAATATCAGTCGGTCCCTGATGTTTTTCCTGGAGAGAAGTGGCTTCTTTGCTGCCCTTCTTGACACCAGACCATCTTCCAAAAGTCTTCGCCTCACTGTGCGTGCAGATGCACTCACACCTGCCTGCTGCCATTCCTGAGCAAGCTCTGTACTGGTGGTGCCCCGATCCCGCAGCTGAATCAACTTTAGGAGACGGTCCTGGCGCTTGCTGGACTTTCTTGGGTGCCCTGAAGCCTTCTTCACAACAATTGAACCGCTCTCCTTGAAGTTCTTGATGATCCGATAAATGGTTGATTTAGGTGCAATCTTACTGGCAGCAATATCCTTGCCTGTGAAGCCCTTKTTGTGCAAAGCAATGATGACGGCACGTGTTTCCTTGCAGGTAACCATGCTTGACAGAGGAAGAACAATGATTCCAAGCACCACCCTCCTTTTGAAGCTTCCAGTCTGTTATTCAAACTCAATCAGCCTTGTCCTCGTCAACACTCACACCTGTGTTAAAGAGAGAATCACTGACATTATGCCAGCTGGTCCTTTTGTGGCAGGGCTGAAATGCAGTGGAAATGTTTTTGGGGGATTCAGTTCATTTGCATGGCAAAGAGAGACTTTGCAATTAATTGCAATTCATCTGATCACTCTTCATAACATTCTGGAGTATATGCAAATTGCCATCATACAAACTGAGGCAGCAGAATTTGAAAATTTATATTTGTGTCAACTTTTGGCCACGACTCTAAGTCAGTTGAGGGGAGGTTCAGGGAACAACTGTTTGTTTATGCGCTTTAGTAGGCCTTAGTGTTACCGAGGAGGCAGGTTGCCTGGCGCTTAAGAGCGTTGGGCCAGTAACTCAAAAGGTCGCTGGTTCGAATCCCTGGGCCGACTAGGTGAAATATCTATTGATTTGGCCTTGAGCAAGGCACTTTACCCTAATTGCTCCTGTAAGTCGCTCTGGATAAGAGTGTCTGCTAAATGACTAAAATGTAAATGTACTGATGCAGTCCTATTGGCTGAGTGTGAGAGGTTTGGCTGGCCAACATTCCCACTGCCATGCGGTTTCCATCCATGCACATCCACAAAGGAAAGCTCACTGTTACTGAGCTGCTATGCACTGCACCATAAACACACACAGGCAGGCCTGTCCCATCCAGTCCAGTCCAGTACAGTACCTATCATTGTGGGCCTTAGAGTCCTGCAGCCTGCTGCCAGACTGGAAGGCCCGGTAGAACACCATGGAGGGGGTCCTGTGTCAACCAAAGTCAAAAGAAAACAGGAGAGAAAAGGAGAGGGGATGAATCAGAGAAGACAGGAGAAAACGAGAAACCCTTCTCGTATTATTAAAATGTCTTAAAATCAGAAGAACACCCTGTGTGCATGGTTAACTAGATAGGAGGACAGAGGCTGTGCCTGAAGGCGTTTCAGTAAATCGTCCGTCACATGTTCAAAATGAGCACACAGTATGTAATTCACAAATATTCAAATAAAATTTGCTGGGGGGGGGGGTGTTTCAAGTGCCTGTTGAGAAAACAATACATGTACATCTAACCCCGTACTCTTAAAAATATGTATAATGCAGCACAGGCAACTGAGGCAAAAACTGTAAAATCGCTTAAGTGTTGAGTTCTGCAGAGAAGGAGTTATTTTGCCAACCACTGTGTTGAAAGGGGACGAGCTCAGATGGTTACCATTCCCTCCCATGTCCTGACTATGGGGCCCTGGAGGCCACAAGCACACCATGTTCCATGAGGACAGAGAAATGCCCCCCACCCAAAGCCCCATGTCCATAAACTGAACTACACATGTGCACTTTAATAGAATATTTCAGTTTTATTTGATGACTTTTATTTCATTCCAAGTCATCTCATYTCTATAGAGCTGCTGCCTATGCAATCTGACAACAAAAAACACACTATTTTAGTAGTTCAAAGTAAATAAGTCGTTATTTTATGACTGCTGAATAGCAACTATTCATAAACTTGTCTCATGTATTTTCAGGTAGAGATACCGCGAAGCAACTGCTCTCTATCCCTTTCCACAAAGCATTCTTCTGTCTCTTTTCCCCCTCCGTGTCTGCCACACATTAACCTAAAACAGCAGGTGGACAAGAAAACACCCAGACCGGACAAGTAGGTGAGCAATGGATTATGGTCATTGTCATTTATTACCACGTTTTCTGCACTAAACTATGTAGAATATTGGCCTGTTGGAAACTACAACAGTTCAGCTTGATCAGATTTATCTCTAGAGAAAACTGCGCAGTCTCATTGCGCTCACAAAAAAAAAATAATCATTAAAATAATTTAACCGATGCCAGTCAATTAGCTGTTTACACACACTCATGTAAAAGAGGACATTACATCACCGGTCAAGCTTAGGAGAGAGAGTTGCTGCAGGTCGTTTGTGGGCTCGGCTGGGCTTACATTAGTGTTGGGCAATATCCAGACTGGCATACCTTCATATTGTTCCTGTACACACAAAACACATTTAGGCAACAAGGATCTTGATCCAGGAGGGGATTGATTGTCTCTGCCGTTAACCAAGAAGATTGATCTTGCATTAGCCACATAGCTAGCAAGTTYGCAAACCAAATGCATAGCTGGAGTCCTGAGCTGAAGACAATTTATTTGGCACATYTTAGATAGTTAGCAAATGCTATGCCACTGCTTAAGTTAACWGGGACGTTGCCCTGTGTAGGGTGCCGTCTTTCGGATGGGATGTTAAACGGGTGTCCTGACTCTCTGTGGTCACTAAAAATCGCATGGCACTTATCATAAGAGTAGGGGTGTTAACCCTGGTGTCCTGGCTAAATTCACAATCTGGCCCACATACCATCAAGATCACCTAATCATCCCCAGTTTACAATTGGCTCATTCATCCCCCAGGTTGTTGCTGTAAATGAGAATATGTTCAGTCAACTTACCTGGTAAAAGCACACAACCCTGCAAKGCTTTTTTGTTGTTRTTGACAATATTGAAAATCCTACCGTCGGTATTTCAAACTATCCCAGTATACCGCCCAAGCCTAGATCACATGATTCTAGAACACCATCGTCAATGTAACAGATGAACTGAAGTGGTTATCCTCTCCTGTTTTCAAGTTGTAAATCTCCCGACTCTGAAAGGACACCTAGCCCAATTATGACTGGTTGTAACCTTCTACCTTCTCCTAAACTAACAGACCTCAACCCATGAAGCAACACGCCCATCAGCCCATGACTGAGGTAGCCTAGATAGCAGCCATATCCCAAGGTAAGCTGTTCATTCATAGGCCTGAATTGGTTGAAGATCTACTAGTAAACTTTGCTCCAACATGACTGATAGTTGAAAGGTGCCTAACCTAACTCAATACCGCCCTCAAGCAAAACTAATGACCCAGAACAACCGGTTCAACAGAAGTAACCTTTTCAGCCATTCTTTTCCATTGATGTCAACCATTTCTATCTGGGTCAAACGTTGGCGGYGTTCACCCCTGCACACACAGAACCGCCTCGAGTGAGCCTGGTGGCTGGTTGGTTTGCTTGCAGGGTGTTGGACCTCGGAGCAACCTCACTGAGCATGTGAAAAGCCATAGGGACTTTGTGAAGGGGAGGGAGGGAATCAATTCATTTACATAAATCGGGATATTTTTTTGACAATATCGCAATATTTTTGCACTAGTCGGCTGTACTGCCACCAAAACTCCAGTATTTCTCCATCTATAGCTTGTTCTCTATCCAATTTTGAAAATGGTGAGCCAAGATATTGTTTGCAATTTATTTCCATGACTGATCAAAACGTAGTCAGATTTATCTTGTTCCTCTGCAGCAGACATGGTGAGCAATATGTTAGGAACACTGAATCTTAAAACATATAGAATTGTGACAATTGCAGTACATATCGTATCGGCACCYAAGTATGGCGAAATCGTATCGCGAGGTCCCTAGCAATTCCCAGCCCTAGAAAGAAGCAATCTCTCCTGGTGTTCATGAGGCCATCTGTCCCATCCATCAGAGCCTGGGCAGAACTAGGTCAAGACTATTTAGATTCCAGTGCTCTGTTGGAGTCCCCCTGCGGCACAGGTTTAATTCAGTGGGGTGTTGGGGAGTARGAGAACGGGGCTCAATGCCCACTCTGTAAATTCATAAATATGGCCACACTTCTGGGAATGTTCCCCTGTACTGTTGGCCMCTAAATCAGGAAGCAGGGGTGATGGAAAACAAAACTATGGAGAGAGTCGAGGGAACTGACTTTCGTGGAACTGTGGTTTCTTGGACTCACTGTATGTCCTATAGGCCATGTCGTGTTTTCCCATACTCTTGTAAGGATGTGGATAGSCTAGGCAGAAAAGTTACGGATATGAAGTTTGTGACATTGCTTTAACCTACCTGGACAACCTATCAGCGCTTTCAGAGTTACACGGATAAGAAAGTGGAGCAAAGGAAAGGCCTCGACTATTCAAACACACATCACTTAAAACACAACTCACCTAAATACCGTGCATAAATAACATCTCTGCTTTAGCCCTTTGTGACGTACAGTAAATCTATTCAATCGGGGGCTGAGGAGCATTTCTTTCTGAAGCGCCTTTCTTTCTGTAGCCATGGCTGACGTGCCTTTCTCTGTAAACATTGGCGGRAATCTGTACCTGGAGCAGAGGTGATGACTGAGAAGAGAACCTAAATAGGACAATGGAGAGACCGGCAGAGTGGGTCCGCAGAGAACAATGCACCTTTTTTTAGAATAGCAATATAAAAAAAAAAAGCAGGCGGGATTTGAGAGGCTGATGAGTGCAAAGGTTAACATTGGTAGGCTAATTCTGTTCACCCATTTTAGCCAGAAAGGGCCTGCTGAATGGTATGAATGTGAAGAACATAGAGCTGGATGCAGGCTAATGTCTTTAGGTACATTGTAAATGAGTAGCAGGGGCTGCAGGCGAGTCAGGACACAGTGATCAGTGGTGGTCCAGGCCCCTCAGGATACAACCGGATACCCTGGGGTTAAAAGCCAAGTGCCACTCGTTGTCACACACACCCTGACATGAAATACATATACTTCCCCTAGCAGACTATTGTACTCAAAACTTTTAAAGTTCATCCCAACCCCCAATCCTCTACCCACATTCCACACGCACACTCAAACCACAAACCTCCTTGTCCACACACACCCTCTCCCCCAGACTCACCTCCTTGTCCACCCCCCCTCCAGACACCCTTGTCCACCCCCCCCCTCCCTCAGACACACCTCCTTGTCCACACACACACCCCTCCACCCAGACTCACCTCCTTGTCAACCCCCCCTCCCGACACCCTCCTTGTCCACACTGGCTCATTTCCACAGTGTCAATCCCTCTCTTGTCCACACTGGCTCATTTCACAGTGTCAATCCCTCCTTGTCCACACTGGCTCATTTCACAGTGTCAATCCCTCCTTGTCTCCTAGTGGGCTGCTGAGTCAAGATGCACAGCTCAGCTAACATAGACCTATAACACATTCCATCCACTAGGTGATTTACAGAGACTGACTGACACCATAAGGTCAATTAGGCTACAATTGTTGTTAAACTTTGTTGCTGTACACAAATAGCCCCAGTTCATTATACAAATATATCTCGTTAAACATCTTCCCCTAAAATGTCTGTTACTCCGACAACACCGCATAAAGCTGCAAAATGTTCTGCAATAAGTTTTTCGACYATCAGGCAAACATTAAACGTCTCWAACACGGAACCCAAACCGGCTGCGCGCGTGCGCCATCGTGCATAAATGTATTTTGTCTCCCCACACTAAACGCGTTCACGACACACAGGTTAAAATATCAAAACAAACTCAACCAATTATATTAATTTGGGGACAGGTCGAAAAGCATTAAACATTTATGGCAATTTAGCTAGCTAGCTTGCACTTGCTAGCTAATTTGTCCATTTTAGCTAGCTTGCTGTTCCTAGCTAATTTGTCCTGGGATATAAACATTGAGTTGTTATTTTACCTGAAATGCACAAGGTCCTCTACTCCGCCAATTAAACACACAAAATAGTCAACCGAATCATTTCTAGTCATCTCTCCTCCTTCCAGGCTTTTTCTTCTAGACTTTGTATTGCGATTGGCAACTTTCATAAATTAGGTGCWTTACCGCCACTGACCTCGTTCGTCTTTGTCACCCACGTGGGTATAACCAATGAAGAGATGGCAAGTGGGTACCTGCTTCTATAAACCAATGAGGAGATGGGAGAGGCAGGACTTGCAGCGCAATCTGCATCAGAAATAGAACTGAATCCTATATTAGCCCTTGGCAAAGCAGACGCGCGTGAGCAGTGTGGGTGCAATAAATGAATAAAAGATTTCTAAATTTATTTTGCAATGCGAGCGGTGTAGTCAGCCTGTCAATCTGAAATAAAAAGTAGATAATGGGGGGAGAGCAGCTTAAATCATCCATCTTCAGGCTATCTATGGCTGGAGGGGGGGGGGGTGAGATAAGAGTCAAGACACAGCTAAGCTCTACAGTAATCACTTGCAGGAAGAACTGGCAGGGGGGATACTGACTTACGAATGATGCAACAGTTGCCTAAAAAAAAAACATTCCCGAACTTGCCATTACAATAGCAGTTTAATGCTGAGGGAAGGGGATGTCCCATTACAAATTCTAAAACATGTGGGCAGAATGTGCAACACAGATCAGATCATGACTTAGTCTCATTACAATAACAGTAACAGTTGCAGTCACAGCAACAAATTAGAAACCCAATATCACCAACATCTTTGATGGCATTTGATTTCTATTGTGAGAATGGGGAAACAAACTTACAACTGGTTAGTTGGATCTAGATGTTATAGCCCTGATGTAAACAAGGGAGATAGCCCACATGCCTACCCTACACACCAATCTGGAAACATTATTATAGAATAGGACTCCATGGAACACCACTCACTCTGCGCCGGCGTCCTAGAGTTTTGGGAATACCTCAGTCACCTCTAAACAGAAATGTCATTCAACACTTAACTGATGCGCAACAACTGCCAGTTTGCCTTGCCTCTCTATGCCTGTCCGTCAGTCAAGGGGCCTGGCACACGACACTGCAACAGAGGATGTTCCCCGTTGGCACAAAAGACACTGGGGTGGTACATAATGCACAGAAGAGCATTTCCTCTGAAAAAATGTGAAGCACGGAGCCTGAAAGGTCACGGGGCCTATTTTTGCWGCCTATATTCGAGTCAGGTAATTGTTTCCGTAAGGTAACTTGAATATTTATCTGGYATAGAACACACAACAAGCCGACTAGGTAAATARGATCAACTATTCTACTACGGGGTTGTCAGATTTACTTATTTTATAACTCGTTTCGTTTGCAGAGGAAAAGTACATGTGAATTGTTACAGCATCTTCAACGCGTGCCCCAGCAGAAATAATTTTTCCATGTTACATATTTTTGGGCCGTGGTGAAAATTATTTTGCCGTGGCACAGCGCCACAGCTATATGACGGCATTGGAAGCACTGAAACAGATGCAAAGTTACAGCCAGGTCTCGCCAGCCAGGGCCACAGTGTGGTTTTGGTTGAGGCATTGCAGTTTCCTACGCCACTCAGCTCCTGACAAGGGACGGTGGGTGACTGACAASAACGAGCTTCAATTAAGTTTCAGACAGAGAGAAAAAAGTATGTATGGCAGAAGAACGTGACAACTAGTAGTGATTTCTTGTCCTGCATTGCCGTTTTAAACACAGCAACTTAGGAATGGCAAAACTGGGTAACTTACATGTTCACACACACAACTAAAATCTATTTTTCAAAACGCTAAAAAGGAAAGTTAAGCTCATGAATCAACAAAGAGCAGAACCAGAACTTTCAAAATAAATAAAAACATGTGCTGCAAAAACACACAAAACTATTTTTTGAAAAAGCCAGTAAGGCAAGTTGGGCTCATAAATCAACAAAAAGGGTCAAACGATTGTAGGACATGTGACCGAAAACAAAATGCCTGTGCTGCTGCATATATGCTGCCTAGTCTAGGCTATATTTCAGTCTATAAAACAGGTATATGGAAACCACCAAGAGATTTGAGGCACTTTACTGTTTCCTCCAACGCTTGCCGACCCTGACGAGCACTCAACTCAGGAACTGAAAGTTTTAGCATATGAACAGGAAGTGTGAGTGACACCTCACCCCTAACAACCCTAACCCCCTCAACTCAAACCCCCTCAACTCAAACCCCCTCAACCCAATCTGTATGATAATTTAGGATGTGATCATCTGCTTTGAAGTCTAGTTCCTAAACTGTATGCACTAAAATGACTATTTTCAGTCAAAGGTCACCATCTGTAAAGCTCCTATGTCAGACTGTAGTCAATCCTTCAATATATCTGTTTGTAGGCCTATCTTATCTATAAAAAAAACGTGACTCCTGTATCAAATGTATACACATCATACAGCCTAACAACAGTCCTTGAGCAATCCACGTGGCTAGACTTACCCCCCCCAAAAAACACCCAACAGCACTGCACCAACTCCTGGCCCATCCTCTCAGAACCTTTTCCTAAGTGGGGTCTACTAGCTAAGTGAATGGAAATTCTGATAGCATGAAATGTGGCAAAACACCAGCTCCAGCCTCCACCATACTTCAATGAGGAAGCCTTTTTCTAGGTCAGGAGCTAACTTTTTTTTTTTAAAGGTCAAGCACACAGGAGGACTAAGACATAATGAATATCTAGCCTCCAGTGTAGAAGGTGGCTGGCTATAAGCTTATTTTGCAAGTTTGTTACAGAGGCCATCAACTTAGAAATGTCCTTAAAGGCCGAGTGCAGTCAAAAACGTGACTTTCCTGTGATTGACATAAAAACATCTGCATTGGACCTCTAACGTGYGATGGCAACAGAATTAGGATAGCTGGAGATTAGCCTGGGTCAAGTCAGCAACATTGTATTTAGACTAACAACTGACAACAGAATACATCAAAGCAACACGAGTACATACACTTCTGTACACCAGTAAGGAGTTAATAATAATGTATGCTCATTGCTATCTAACCCAGGTGTTAAGTTGGGGGGGGGGGGGTTTACTTGAGCTACACTCCAGCTCCCTTTTGAGAGTCTGCCTACTGAGAAACATATTTCCTGCCTGTGTGCCCCTCTGCTCCCTCCACTCCCATGTATAGCTATGCTACATCCCAAATGACACCCTAGTCTCTACATAGTGCTCTACTTTTGAACAGAGCCCTGGAAGAAAGCCCCGTTTGTCTGTCCAGCCACGCCAACCAAACCACTGATAACAAGACGTCATCGTGACAAGGGGAAAGAAATCTCCAGAACGCACCCGCTGCTCTCTCTTCTTCTCCAGTCCATCTACATGTCCAGGGAGATGGCTGACTGGATGCTATATGCAGCCATGAGTTCAAACACAGACCCTCCCCCTTGTGAACACACACACATGCTTATGCCCCCCCCCCCACGCTTCATAAAACCACTCCACAGCTGCAATGTTTTTCCACACTGCTATAAAAATCCTGCCAATTCAAATCAATCCTTATTTGTCAAATGCTCCGAATACAACAAGTGTAGACCTTACAGTGAAATGCTTACTTATAAGCCCTTAATTGTACTGCTTAAGAGAGAGAAACAGTGCCAAAATGGTTTAAACCTCAACATATGAGATTGAGCTATTGTTTCACATAAGCTATTAWTAGCTAGGCCTCAGTCATGTGTCTGAATGGCCCTGCCCTTAAGAGTCTCCAGTATGTGGCCCGACAGCATTTTGTTGACTTTCTAGCCAGGTTATTTATTCCCTTCCATATGATAAATGGTAAACTGTGACAGGGTGAAAGGTGGTGGCTTACCTGTCCTCGTCCCCGTCTATGGCTATTCCAAACAGGCTGTTCACAGAGGGGTTGTTGGCCAGCTGCAGGCTCTCAGGGATCTTCATCAGGTTTTTCTCGGAGAAGGCAGGAGGCTGGCCCTCCTCCACATGGCTGAACCCAGCCGCCGGGAGGCCCTGCGCCCCCCTGCCATCGCGGGCTTGTTGCGCGGGCAACAAGGAGGCAGTCAGGTTTGGCATGGCGGTGGGGGCTAATGTGGTGGCGCTGGAGGCACTGGACACAATGATGGGCACGTTTTGGGTGCCGGGTGGCGAAGGGTGGAGGCCGACAGGTTGACGAATACCCGTGGGGCCATACTGACCTACAAGCTGTTGCAGAGTAGAGCTTCCGCCCAGTACCATGAATGATCCAACACCTCCCACACCTCCACTCATCAGGCCTGAAGCTGGCTGACTGACAGGTAAAGAACCTCCTCCCCCCACTGCTGCCATCTCCCCTACCTGCCCCAGCATCGGAACCCCGGTGGCGGGAGTCATGACCAGTGACGGGCCCTGACCCACAGTCTGTCCCACATAGAGGGTCTGGCCGGCTGAGGCCACTGCCTGCATGCCAGGCTGGTTCTGTTGGTAGTAGTCTGCCTGGTTCTGGGGCAGGCCTGGGGGCTGGTTGGGCATGTGCTGTCCCAGTGGAAGCTGCTGGGGAGGGTAAGCCAGCGTCTGGGTCAGGGCTGCAGGGGTCATGCTTGGGGATTTCTGTATGTGAATGCCACTTTGAGGAAGACCGTTGAGCCCCACAGGAAAGAGGTTCTGGTTGGCAGCAGGTTGGATAGTACTCAGCGTTGGCTGCTGACCTGGGACAGCCATGAGGTTGTTGGTGGGGAAAGTGTTGTGTGTGGCTGTTCCAGGCTGCCCCATGTTGTAGTTTTGGTGGTGGGGCTGCTGCTGTTGCATTGTGTCCATTGGGTGAACGTGCAAGGCGTTAAGAGCAGCAGCGTCCACTATGGAGTCTAGGCCCTGGCCGGAGTGAGTCGACGGTGCAACCACCGCACCACCCGTCAACCCCAGCCCGCTGTCCCKGTCAGCGCTGGGGTCAAATGCATTGGCATGCCTAATGTTATCCGTAGTCCTGTTAACCACAGTGTTACCTTCTGAGTCYTTCTCATAGAACTCTGTGCAAGTCCATCGGCCCTTTCTGAAGGGCTCTCCAGTACCATGGTCAAGTTTGATGACCCTGAAACGTGAACTGCAACTTGCTGTCGATGACATAGCAGAAGTAGGGGTTAAACTAGTCACTACTGGCTGGGATGTGCTCACTGACACTGTTGTAGCCCCCCAACTGACCACTGGGGCAGGCTGTGGCATGAGCCCGGACTGAGCAATAGGGAGGCCGCTTGACGAACCACTTCCCAGTGTTTGCTGGCTAACATGAGGCGAGCCTGCCACTCCTGCCTTTCGAATAGCAAAACCTTCATTTGGAGGCCCCGACATTGCAGGTATCTGCCCAACTTTAGGTACACTACGCGGTGGGGCCATAACGCCAGGTGCCTCTTGCTCCCCTACATGGTTTAGGGTTTCCTCAGATGAACTTCGATCACATACCTCCGGCTCCAAGTCGGCCCGGGACACATCGAATATTTCCGACGACACGTCTTCAGTCCGTGATTCGTCTGGGTCGTCCAGGCTCTCCGTGTCGTCCGTGGCACTGCTGGCCGCCACCTGAGCCTGTGTCACACTTGTGATCTGAAAACAGCTTTTCTTTTTAGCCGGCATTTTAGACATTTTGAGAGCCTGCGTTCACAACTCCCGTCTAAATGTCTCGCGTTAAAAGCAAGTGAGTTAGCTAATATCAGCTGACAACTGGCTATCTGAAACAGCGAATTTGCATCGATGTAAGTTTTTTTTAACTATTATCAAGAGGAGTATGAGTCATCCTTGTTCCTTCCTCCTMTCGTCTCCTGTTGCATTTTACGAGTTCATAACATTGAAGACCAACCCTTCCAAGTCCAGCAATGTAGCGTTTGCCAATAGAAGTAGTAATTCGATAACGGATCCAAAGCTTTGATCCGTCCGTACCGGCCTGTTCAGTAAAGTAATGTCCGGACCCCGTAGTTGTCAGATGGCGGCTGTCGCAGATAGAGTTCCCCAGCTGCGGCAGCTACTTTAGTCCGACTGTGAAGCGGGCCCGTACCTCCACTSAACTAGCTAGCTGGCTACAACAACACTCCTTTACGTTGGGACAAGTATGTAAGACATCTCTCGGAACAAGTCTCCTCTCTCCTCTTGACTTAGGAACTTAAAACGATTCAATACTAACACTTGTTTCAAAGGTATATGTAACACATTTCCAAGAATAAATCGTCTCTATTTCACACTTCTGGGAACTGAAAATCCGAACAGCGGCTACCTCCCTCATTCTTGTCAAGATGGCTAGCTAGCCCAGGCTAGTTATGTACAACCGCACTGCATCGTGGGTACCGTACGCAACAATATTTACGTACATGATTATTGAGAATTTCATTTCCCTCGTCTCTCTCTATCTCTCTCTCTCTCTCTCTCGATATAAACTCAGCAAAAAAAAGAAACGTCCTCTCACTGTCAACTGCGTTTATTTTCAGCAAACTTAACATGTGTAAATATTTTTATGAACATAACAAGATTCAACAACTGAGACATAAACTGAACAAGTTCCACAGACATGTGACTAACAGAAATGGAATAATGTGTCCCTGAACAAAGGAGGGGTCAAAATCAAAAGTAACAGTCAGTATCTGGTGTGGCCACCAGCTGCATTAAGTACTGCAGTGCATCTCCTCCTCATGGACTGCACCAGATTTGCCAGTTCTTGCTGTGAGATGTTACCCCACTCTTCCACCAAGGCACCCGCAAGTTCCCAGACTTTTCTGATGGGAATGGCCCTAGCCCTCACCCTCCAATCCAACAGGTCCCAGACGTGCTCAATGGGATTGAGATCCGGGCTCTTCGCTGGCCATGGCAGAACACTGATATTCCTGTCTTGCAGAAAATCATGCACAGAATGAGCAGTATGGCTGGTGGCATTGTCATGCTGGAGGGTCATATCAGGATGAGCCTGCAGGAAGGGCACCACATGAGAGAGGAGGATGTCTTCCCTATAACGCACAGTGTTGAGATTGCCTGCGATGACAACAAGCGCAGTCCGATGATGCCGTGACACACCGCCACAGACCATGACAGACCCTCCACCTCCAAATCAACCCCGCTCCAGAGTACAGGCCTCGGTGTAATGCTCATTCCTTCGACAATAAACACGAATCCAACCATCACCCCTGGTGAGACAAAACCGTGACTCGTCAGTGAAGAACACTTTTTGCCAGTCCTGTCTGGTCCAGCGACAGTGGGTTTGTGCCC
Source organism: Salvelinus sp. IW2-2015 (assembly GCF_002910315.2). Classification (NCBI taxonomy): domain Eukaryota; kingdom Metazoa; phylum Chordata; class Actinopteri; order Salmoniformes; family Salmonidae; genus Salvelinus; species Salvelinus sp. IW2-2015. Next base: position 33,848,668 of record NC_036859.1, read on the forward strand.
ATAGGCGACGTTGTTGCCAGTGATGTCTGGTGAGGACCTGCCTTACAATAGGCATACAAGCCCTCAGTCCAGCCTCTTTCAGCCTATTGCGGACAGTCTGAGCACTGATGGAGGGATTGTGCGTTCCTGGTGTAACTCGGGCAGTTGTTGTTGCCATCCGGTCCCGCAGGTGTGATGTTCGGATGTACTGATCCTGTGCAGGTGTTGTTACACGTGGTCTGCCACTGCGAGGATGATCAGCTGTCCGTCCTGTCTCCCTGTAGCGCTGTCTTAGACGTCTCACAGTCCGGACATTGCAATTTATTGCCCTGGCAACATCTGCAGTCCTCATGCCTCCTTGCAGCATGACTAAGGCACGTTCACGCAGATGAGCAGGGACACTGAGCATCTTTCTTTTGGTGTTTTTCAGAGTCAGTAGAAAGGCCTCTTTAGTGTCCTAAGTTTTCATAACTGTGACCTTATTTGCCTACCGTCTGTAAGCTGTTAGTGTCTTAATGACCGTTCCACAGGTGCATGTTCATTAATTGTTTATGGTTCATTGAACAAGCATGGGAARGTTTTTAAACTCTTTACAATGAAGATCTGTGAAGTTATTTACATTTTTATGAATTATCTTTGAAAGACAGGGTCCTGAAAAAGGGACATTTCTTTTTTTGCTGAGGTTAGTAGCTTTTAAACAACTTGTCCTAATTGAAAGGCATTTACAGACTACATTTTGTATGCATCTCAAGATTTCTCAATGTATTTTAAACCTGATTGTTATTTGTTGAGGCATCATTTGAATTAGGCATTTTTATTACTCACTTGGCTGACATCCCCCTCCTCTCCCCTGTAACTATTCCCCGGGTCGTTGCTGTAAATGAGAATGTGTTCTCAGTCAACTTACCTGGTAAAACAAGGGTAAAAAAAAAGAAAGCAAAGTTAGTAATAACTCCAACCGCTTACTATCTGTTCCGCTCAATGGATGGGTGATTAACATTATTGAAGGGCTAGCAACAATTCAAAGTAAAATCCCTCATCGACCCTGGGTCTTTGTTTTGAACGCTTCTGATTCTGCACACCAATGTATACAAATCTTCAAATATTCAGTAAGTTCAATAGAATTATAGATCATAGGTGTGAATCCCTACGCTAAATATTTTTTCATTATGATCTGGCAAGTTCAGTGTATAAAAGTATTTAATGAAAAATATTTTAAAGTAATACTTAAGTTGTTTTTTGGGGTATCTGTACTTTATTATTTATATTTTTGACAACTTTTACATTCCTAAAGAATATAATTTACTTTTTACTCCATACATTTTCCCTGACACCCAATAAGTAACTCAATACATTTTGAATGCTTAGCAGGACAGGAAAAGGGTCAAATTCACGGCTTATCAAGAGAACAACCCTGGTCATCCCTACTGCCTCTGATCTGGCGGACTCACTAAACACACATGCTTTGTTTGTAAATGATATCTGAGTGTTGGAGTGTGCCCCTGGCTTTCTGTAAAAAGAAAATACAAGAAAATGGCGCCATCTGGTTTGCTTAATAAAGAATTTCAAATGATTTGTCCTTTTACTTTTGATACTTTAAGTAAACAAAATACTGTTAGACTTTTACTAAAATAGTAGTACTTTTTCCACCACTGGGCAAGTTAGAACCACTGCCTAAAGATATTTAGATCTGACCTTGTTCACAGTATAACTAGAGGGACATTCCAAGCATATCATGAKGATTTTTGCTTTATTCGTTTGAGATTATTGGATTGCTCATAATATTACTCAGCTTCTTCAAAATGTTGTCTCTTTTCATTTATTTCAGCTGTCATGTCCCCATGAGACCTGGTTTTCCAGGTGGGACCACGTGAGACACATCTACTGTAGCCTACAGAGAAAATGTCAATGTCTGCATAGCACTGTAATATTTTATTTCTTTAGATGCTTATTTACTGAGTTAGCTCATGGTAACATACCTTGCTTTGGGGCACGGCAGCAATATGCAAAGCCTTATGACTGATGATTCTCTGATCACCAGACTTGGTCATATTCATATCCTTTACAAATTGATCTTAGTGTTGTATCGAAGCATTTTAAGCACTTTATGAACAGCTAACCTCCACTGAAAAACCCATGATTCATTCTCTAGAGTCTAAGACGTTAGGGGGGTTATAAACTGACATATGGAATCGTTTTAAGATGATCATACCATGKATTATTTAGCTATTTGATTTAGAATTTTAGGATCCTYTAAGTGTAAAAAATATATATKAAAAAAATATTTGATAAAATATTGAATTTGGACTTTAGTACCAAATCCTATAGAAATGCATTGAATAAAAGATTCATACATGGGAAAAAATAAGACAGTCAAAAATTGTATAATAAGGAATAAGGTTTTGAAGTGTCTGTCCTATATCTAGGAAATCTAAGACAGCTYGGGAAATATATATATACAGTACCAGTCCAAATTTTGGACACACCTACTCATTCAAGGGTTTTTCTTTATTTTTACTATGTTCTACATTGTAGAATAATAGTGAAGCATCAAACTATGAAATAACACATATGGAAACATGTAGTAACCAAAAAAGTGTTAAACAAATCAAAATATATTTTATATTCTTCAAAGTAACCCACCCTTTGCTTTGATGACAGCTTTGCACACTCTTTGCATTCTGTCAACCAGCTTCATAAGGAATGCTTTTCCAACAGTCTTGAAGGAGTTCCCAAATATGCTGAGCACYTKTTGGCCGCTTTTCCTTCACTCTGCGATCCAACTCATTCAAAACCATCTCAATTGGGTTGAGGTCAGGTGATTGTGGAGGCCAGGTCATTTGACGCAGCACTCCATCACTCTCWTTCTTGGTCAAATAGCCCTTAGATAGCCTGGAGGTGTGTTTTGAGTCATTGTCCTGTTGAAAAACAAATGATAGTCCCACTAAGCAGAAACCAGATGGGATGGCGATTGCTGCAGAATGCTGTGGTAGCCATGCTGGTTAAGTGTGCCTTGAATTCTAAATAAATCACAGACAGTGTCACCTTGTTAAATGTTCATTTGTTGGAAATTTCTTTCTTCTCAATGTGTTTGAGACCAGTCAGTTTGTGTGGACAAGGTAAGGGTGGTTATACAGAAGATAGCCCTATTTGGTAAAATACCAAGGTCCAT
>NC_036859.1:33851843-33854970 GCF_002910315.2 Salvelinus sp. IW2-2015
GGGTATCCAGTGCTACAGGATCGGTGGGTCCCCACGGGACGGTGAGCTAAACATAGGCTAATCCGATTAGCATGAAGGTTGTAAGTAACAAGACAATTCCCAGGACCATAGACATATCTAGATTTGCAGAAAGCTTAAATTCTTGTTAATCAAACTACACTGTCCAATTTACATAGCTATCACAGTGAATATAATACCATGCTATTGATTTACAGAGGAGAGTCACATGTAAAGTTTGCTTCCTCCCTTCCCCCCGCTCGACACATCGACAACAGTACCTCGAAGCATCGTTACCTATAGCTCCACAAAAGCCGCTGGCCCTTGCGCTTTTTACAAGGGGAACAACCTACTTCAAGGTCTCAGAGCGAGTGACGTCACCGATTTGAAACGCTATTAGCATACCCCCGCTTAACTAGCTAAGCCATTCCACACTGTTAGCACACCAGTTATTGAACTTGAAAAGTTATAATAAACCAATTAGACACATTTGGGCAGTCTTGATACAACATTTTGAACAGAATTGCAATGGTCATTGGATCAGTCTAAAAACTTTTACACATACACTGCTGCCATCTAGTGCCAAAATCTAAATTGCGCTGGGCTAGAATAATACAGTTATTAGGCCTTTCTCTGCTTTCAAAAATGATGGTAAAAAAATAAAAAAAACGCATGTTTTTTTCTTGATTCATCTTTACCAGATCTAATGCTGTTATATTCTCCTAAATTAATTTCACATTCCACAAAACTTTCAAGTGTTTCCTTTTCAAATGTATTCAAGAATATTGCAATATCCTTGATTCTAGTCCTGAGCTACAGGCAGTTAGATTGGGTATGTCATTTTACGGCGAAAATTGTAAAAAAAGGGGCGGATCTAAGAGTTATTTAAATATACATTTCTAAAATGCATATTTCCCATCGAAATGCAATGATTATGTTCTAAATATGTGTCAAAAATATATATACAGTACCAGTCAATAATTTTGAACACACCTACTCATTCCAGGGTTTATCTTATTTTTTTAAATGTCTACATTGTAGAATAATAGTGAAGACGTCAAAACTATGAAATAACACATCAAATCATGTAGTGACCAAAAAAGTGTAAAACAAATCGAAATAGATTTTAGATTCTTCAAAGTAACCACCGTTTGCCTTGATGACAGCTTTCACACACTCTTGGCATTCTCTCAACCAGCTTCATGAGGTAGTCACCTGGAATGCATTTCAATTAACAGGTGTGCCTTGTTAAATGTTCATTTGTGGAATTTCTTCCTTCTCAATGTGTTTGAGCCAGTCAGTTTGTTGTGACAAGGTAAGGGTGGTATACAGAAGATAGCCCTATTTGGTAAAATACCAAGTCCATATTATGCAAGAACAGCTCAAATCAAGCAAGAGAAACGCGACAGTCCATCATTACTTTAAGACATGAAGGTCAGTCAACTCGGAACATTCAAGAACTTTGAAAAGTTTCTTCAAGTGCAGTCACAAAAACCATTCAAGTGCTAGGGAATGAAACAAGCTCTCAGAGGACCGCCACAAGAAAGGAAGACCCAGAGTTACCTCTGCTGCAGAGGATAAGTTCATTAGATGTAACTGCACACTAGATTTGCCAGCCTAAATAAATGCTAACAGAGTTCAAGTAACAGACACATCTCAACATCAACTGTTCAAGAGGAGACTGCATGAATCAGGCCTTGAGGTCGAATTGCTACAAAGAAACCACTACTAAAGGACACCAATAAGAAGAGACTTGCTTCGGCCAAGAAACACAAGCAATGTACATTAGACCGGTGGAAATCTGTCCCTTGGTCTGATGAGTCCAAATTTGAGATTTTTGTGTCTTGTTGAGATGCAGAGTTAGAGTGAACGGATGATCCCGCATGTGTGGTTCCAACCTGTGAACATGAGGAGAGGTGTGATGGTTGAGGGCGTATTTCTCCGTCAAGGCACACCTGTTAATTGAAATGCATTCCAGGTGACTACCTCATGAAGCTGGTTGAGAGAATGCCAAGAGTGTGCAAAGCTGTCATCAAGGCAAACGGTGGTTACTTTGAAGAATCTAAAATCTATTTCGATTTGTTTTACACTTTTTTGGTCACTACATGATTTGATGTGTTATTTCATAGTTTTGACGTCTTCACTATTATTCTACAATGTAGACATTTAARAAAATAAAGATAAACCCTGGAATGAGTAGGTGTGTTCAAAATTTTGACTGGTACTGTATATATATATTTTGACACATATTTAGAACATAATCATTGCATTTCGATGGGAATATGCATTTTAGAAAATGTATATTTAAATAACTCTTAAGGATCCGCCCCTTTTTTTACAATTTTCGCCTAAAATGACATACCCAAATCTAACTGCCTGTAGCTCAGGACCTGAATCAAGGATATGCATATTCTTGATACCATTTGAAAGGAAACACTTTGAAGTTTGTGGAAATGTGAAATTAATTTAGGAGAATATAACACATTAGATCTGGTAAAAGATAATACAAAGAAAAAAASATGCGTTTTTTTTATTTTTTTGTACCATCATTTTGAAACGCAAGAGAAAGGCCATAATGTATTATTCTAGCCCAGGCGCAATTTAGATTTTGGCCACTAGATGGCAGCAGTGTATGTGTAAAGTTTTAGACTGATCCAATGAACYATTGCAATTCTGTTCAAAATGTTGTATCAAGACTGCCCAAATGTGCCTAATTGGTTTATTAATAACTTTTCAAGTTCATAACTGTGTGTAACCAGTGTGAAATGGCTAGCTAGTTAGCGGGGTGTATGCTAATAGCGTTTCAATCGGTGACGTCACTCGCTCTGAGACCTTGAAGTAGTTGTTCCCCTTGCTMWGCAAGGGCCGCGGCTTTTGTGGAGCTATAGGTAACGATGCTTCGAGGGTGACTGTTGTCGATGTGTGCAGCGGGGGGAGGGACGGAAGCAAAACTGTTACATGTGCACTCTCCTCAAACAATAGCATGGTATTATTTCACTGTGATAGCTACTGTAAATTGGACAGTGTAGTTAGATTAACAAGAATTTAAGCTTTCTGCCAATATCAGATATGTCTATGTCCTGGGAAATTGTCTTGTTACTTACAACCTCATGCTAATCGCATTAGCCTA
>NC_036859.1:33855512-33915694 GCF_002910315.2 Salvelinus sp. IW2-2015
TGTTTAGCTCACCGTCCCGTGGGGACCCACCGATCCTGTAGCACTGGATACCCGGTAATATCTTCAAATTGGCCTGTGTGCAACCAATGGAAATGTATAATAATATATAATATTATATGCCATTTAGCAGATGGTTTTATCCAAAATGACTTAAAGTCCTGCATGCATCCATTTTACATATGACTGGACCCAGGAATCGAACCCACAACCCTGACATTACAAGTGCCATGYTCTAGAAAACTGAGCCATAGAGAACCAAACATTWAATTTTTTGAGGGTTTTCGTCCTTCAGGGTCAATGAACTCCATGTCTTTCATTGWATGCAAAGTGAGTTTTACTTATAATGTTGAAGTAGAAGTTTTAGAAGTTACATCTGCATTAGCTTCGAAATGGTGTCTTGGTTTTTAGTCTTGCTTTTAATCAGTTGCAACATTTTTTTAAATGAATTGTAATATTTCCTCTGCATCTCAATGCTTATGGTGTTTCTAAATGATACCCATCACATCACATTTACCCCTCAGGCCTTCACCTATCAGCTGTGATGATTCTGATGTGTGGTGACCAGAGTATGTGAGCAGAGCGGGCCCAATTTGACTGAGCGAGATTCCCAAAGGCAGCCTTTGGCGCCCGCGCCAATTTCACTCCAGTAGCGCTCACTTTACCAGCTAAGGCCATGCCTGGTCCAGCATGCATTTGTAGTCTACGGCTATAGCCCCTTGCTTTAGCTACTRACACGGAGCTCACTAAATATTTTCATAAAAACTGATAAAACACACAGGTGCAAAATSAAGAAGGACGTACAAAGATGAAGACCAAGTGAGGGAGTGCGGTGATGTCCACAACTAATCATTGTGGAATATTTTTATTTATTTTACCTTTATTTAATTAGGCAAGTCAGTAAATTAATTAATTAGGCAAGTAAATTCTGATTTACAATGACGGCCTACCGGGGAACAGTTGGTTAACTGCCATGCTCAGGGGCAGAATGACAGATTTTTACCTTGTCAGCTCGGCGATTCGATCCAGCTATCTTTCGGTTACTGGCCCAACGCTCGAAAACTCTCGGCTACCTGCCGCCSCGCCCAGAAAAAATACAGCATGATTGTGTGCTTACTATGTGCACACGCTAAAAGGAACGAGGTGGGTAGCTAATTAAGTGTGTCATTGTAGCAAACTATTTATGAACAAAAAATCTGTTATCTTACAAGTTTGCTTCATTTTTGTTATCTTATCTATATAATAAGCCATMATTGATTTTGTGCCAATAGGCCTGGCATATTCCAACTTTCAAGGAGCTTTCTGKTTTGATTGGGTTATTTTGCCTAAAACCTTTAGGACTACCTATATAAATAACAGTCTGGCAAGAGTGGCCAAACGGGTGTTCAGCATTCCCATTGTCTCTGCCAGCACSGACAGGATATTCTCYGCTGCTGGCCTGCTYTTCAGGCGCCACCGCATGAGCCTGATTGGCCAAACTGGTGTTTCTAAAAATGAATTCAAAGGCACTGTAGACTGAGTCAAATAAGGCATTTTTTGTTCATTTGTATTTAATTCTAAGCAAGTGACAGCCTATGTGCACAATTTATAGACTATAATGATTTAATACAACGAAATGTTGTTTAAATGCCGAGCGCTTAATGTCCCTGACTCCTTACCAGCCTAGTGTGTCGCACTCGCAAATGCTTCACAATGTATTTCTTTGTAGGCTATAGCCTTGAAATAATATAAATAATATAGCCTGAATAATTCATTTTGTTCCTTCTTCGGCTCCATGTCTGGCTCCTGACCGTTTAAGAGTGTTTATATGCTGTTTAATATGACATGTAGCCTACTTGAAATGATGAGCGCTTCTTCAATTGACCTTTTCATGTTTATTATAATACTTTTCATTCAAATCATATGGTTTGGTTTCAATACTTCAAAACCAAATGGTACGTCCAGGTAGTCACAAAAATTGATGGGTGTTGATTAAATTGTGATTTTAATGAATGGAGCGAATTTGGAGCCGCAGTTTTTTCCCCTAGGAGAGTATTTTAGTGGAGCAGTTGGAAAGGMCGTGGAGGCCAGAGCGGTGCACGCGATGAGCGCGATTTCCGACCGCTAAACTCTGCTCACATACTCTGGTGGCCACTGGGGAGCGTTCTGGTGCAGAATGGTTGTTGGGTGCAAATAAGTAGCTGTGGTGGTGGATGACATTAAGTTTTTCCTAATAATGCATTCTAAGACCTACAGTATAGTGAAAGGCTGTAAATACAATTTGTAAGTTGTATGTTTTATTAGTTATACAGTTGAAGTCGGAAGTTTACATACATTTAGGTTGGAGTCATTAAAACTCGTGTTTCAACCACTCCACAAATTTCTTGTTAACAAACTATAGTTTTGGCAAGTCGGTTAAGACATCTACCTTGTGCACAACAATTGTTTACAGACAGATTATTTTACTTATAATTCAMYSTATCACAATTCCAGTGGGTCAGAAGTTTACATACACTAAGTTGACTGTGCCTTTAAACAGCTTGGAAAATTCCAGAAAATGATGTCATGCTTTAGAAGTTTCTGATAGGCTAATTGACATCATTTGAGTCAATTGGAGGTGTAGCTGTGGATGTATTTCAAGGCCTACCTTCAAACTCAGTGCCTCTTTGCTCTTTGAAAATGAAAATAATTCAGCCAAGACCTCAGAAAAAAATGTGTAGACCTCCACAAGTCTGGTTCATCCTTGGGAGSAATTACCAAATGCCTGAAGGTACCACGTTCATCTGTACAAAACCAATATAACGGCCTAAGCATTATAAATCAACTATAGGACCACCTATTCGTATTCCCGTCCAATATCCGCTTCCGAGAGAAGACATGTTCTGTTAACTCCTAGAGATGAACGTATCTATTTTTGTGTGTGAAAATTGATGCAAAATTAACGAAATCGCATCCACCAGGAACAACAGCAACAGAACCTGTGAAGATCCTGAGGAAACAGGTATCAAACGTATCTATATCCTCCAGAGTTTAACAACGTGATAACTTTAAACCGTCCCCTCCCCCGAAACAGGCGCACCAGGGACCTCTCTGCACACATCAACTCAACAGTCCACCCTACGAAGCGTCGTTACCCAATTCGCTCCACAAAGTCCGCGGTCCCTTGCAGAGCAAGGTGTGCATACACTACTACTAGGTTTCGAGATATGACGTAACTGATGAAACTTTACTAGCGCTGACCCGTAACAGGCTAGCCATTCACATCCTGTTACACTCACCCCCTTTCACCTCCTCCTTTCGCATCAGCAACCAGTATCCGGCTTTCAACAGCATCAATTCGTAACAAGTTATACTTTAAAACACCGTCCCCTCGCCCGAATGTAATCGCGCGCAAAACCAGGACCCTCTGCACACATCAACAAACACGGGTCACCACAATAGCCGTCCGTTAACCCAATCGACCTGTGCCACCAAAAGCCGCCTACACGCCCTTGCAGCGAAGCAAGGCACCGATCCAAGATCCTACTAGCAGCAGCAAGCAAGGTTCTGCAACACTACTTCCTAGGGTCTCTCCAGAGCAAGTGACGTAACTTAGATTGGAAACAGCTACTAGGCGCGTACCCACCGCATCTACGTCCTAACCATTTCCACAACTACCAACTTACATTCTGTCTCCTAGAGAATGAACTACTTTAGGTGTGAAAAAGTGCCATTAATCAATCCCAGGGGGGTAACAACCAGCATAACTAAAACCTTTTAGTGAAATACTAAATTCTGGATCTTACTAGGTCTCTCGCATATGAGGAAACAGGTAGTACAAAGTATCTATATTCACAGTAAAACGAGTCCTATATTGACCATAACCTGAAGGCCCGCTCAGCAAGGAAGTAAGCCACTGCTCCCAAACCCGCATAAAAAAAAGGGCTGACTACGTGTTGCCAGACTGCACAATCGGGACAAAGATAGCGTACTTTTTGGAAGAAGGTAACAAAAATAGAAACTGTTGGCCATAATGTACCATCGTTATGTCTTGAGGAAAAGGAATGAGGCCTTGCTAGCAGAACACACCATGGCCCAACCGTGAAAACAAACGGGCAAAGGTATTATATCAGGCAACATTGTAGCCAATGCATGTACTGACGGTGCCTAGTGCTCGCAGGAGGACTCGTCGCAGAGTTTTATTGCTTCACTCACAAAATTACCTGATGTATCAGTCATTGAGGTCTAGGAGAAGGGAATTTATGTGTGATATAGTTGAACAACCTCTCAAAAACATCAGTCTAGGAAGTTAACAGCACTTTGGTCGCCAATGGTCTTCCAAAGATTGACAGTGACCCCAAGCAGACTACTTCCAATCGAAGTTCGTAGGCCCAAAATGGAACTTAAATAATGACAACAAAGTCATGGTATTTCTGTCAGTGGCCATCACAAGCCCTGACCTCAATCCTATTAAAACTTTGTGGCAGAACTGGAAAAGTTGTGTACAAATAAACAAAGTAGTCCTAACTAAACTCTCTGATTCATGTTACACCGTCTAAGAGAGATTTCTGTCAGGCGGAATGAGGCCATAAACCACCTCAAGCTTATGTCTCGGGAAGCGTATGGAGAGGTTAGACTCCTACGCCAACAGACGTCATTGAGACCCCAAGACCTTACACAATTTAAAGGCAATGCTACCAAATACTAATTGAGTGTATGTAAACTTTTGGCCCACTGGGAATGTGATGAAATAAATAAAAGCTGAAATAAATAATTCTCTCTACTATTATTCTGAAATTTCACATTCTTAAAATAAAGTGGTGATCCTAACTGACGTAAAACAGGGAATTTTTACTAGGATTAAATGTCAGGAATTGGGAAAAACTCAGTTTAAACTATTTGGCTAAGGTGTATGTAAACTTCTGACTTCAACTGTATATTGACTCAAGACATTTCAGCTTTCCATTTTTTATTAAAATGCAAAAATTCGTAAAAACATTATTCCACTTTGACATTATGGGTTATTGTGTGTAGGCCAGCGACAGAAAATCTAAATTCAATCAATTTTAAACTAARGCTGTAACAACAAGATGTGGAAAAAATCATCAAGGGTTATGAATAGTTTCTGAAGGCACTGTACACTATCCAACGAAATGCTTACTTACAGGTTCCTACTTGACATTGCAACAACAATAACACACCATCATATACATATATATTTATATTCCGGACTTTAATATTTCTTAATTCCTTTATTTGTATTTTTGGGATTTGCATGTATTGTTAGGTATTATTGCACTGTTGGAGCTAGAAACATAAGCATTTCGCAACACCGATAACATCTGCAAAATATGTGTATGCGACCAATAACATTTGATTTAATAAGAAATAATAAAATTAATAAATGGAAACAGGAAATATAAATGACTCTTTCTTGAAGAGTTCTTGAAGAATCTGGAAAATATAAAAAAAACATATCTCTCGATAATTATAATACACAACCTAGACAAAAATACAATTGTCAGAAATGATTTAAAATGACTAAATCCTCTAATGCTCTCCAAAACAAGAGACATGATTACACTTTGCTATATGTTGACCACAAATGAGATCAACTGATCTATCCTTGCTCTATCCACTGCAATGGCATCTCATGTCCACTGAGTTGTATTAAAAATACAAGTAAATAGTCTCAAAATCGGAATAGACTGGTAGAGGAATAGAGATGGAAATTGRCCGGCTCAAACATTTTAGTTGAAAGTGAACATCTGGCATACTGTACTTGCTCAATTGAAGCTTCAGCCTTCATCGATTGCCCATCAGGCTTAGGCCTATGACACGGGTGGAATTAAAATAAAACCACAGTCACGGGTCTCGAATACAAGTCTCCCCAATCCATAGGCAACCCTGCTGCTAACACCACTCATGACGTGTAAACGCCTCTCCATAGGCCTTCCCACTTGTGACACCAGTGTAGCAAACAGCGACAGTGCAATGCACCATAAGGATTTCAAACTTGGGCTTTCCAACCTTTGGGCAACTTGCTACCCACTGCTCCAGTTAGGGAGATCATAATGAGCCTATTGTATAGGTATTTAAGGGTCATTGAGCTCCACAGTGGAGGTGTCATAATACCCATAAAACCTAGCGGTCAAACAGGGAAATGGTTCCTAATAGTTTTTCCACCATTCCTTTTCACAATAGGTAATTTTAGAAACAATTCAAATAAGGGCTGCGTTTCGTGGATCCTTACACTGGCGTGATGTTTTGATAACCATGTAAATCTCACTCGGACAAGGTGACTTTTATCAATATATTCTGTTCTATTTACTCTCAGATTCGAAAATGCTAATTAGCGTCAAACTAGACATCATGCAAAACTACAAATCCCTGCAAGCTCCTGCACGTCATCTCTAGCGAACACTTTTGCTAACAGGCATTGTGTCCATTTAAAACTTACACAAGACAGTTCACAGAATTGTAAATTTAAAGAAATGTAGCCAATTTATTCTTTATTCATTACTACATTTAGCTAACATTAGATAGTTAATCCAGAGATTCTTACCTTTGCCTTGATTCGGCAGTCTTGTCCAGATTATCATGGCATTTGTAGTTCTTTATGATAGCCATATTAGCTGCATTTTCATATGGGGGGGGGGGGGGGGTGATATAGGCAAATATATTGATATATAATATACCTTGTCCTAGAGAGATTTACATTGTTGTCAAAACGTCAAGCCAAGGTTTTTATTTTTATTTTACCTTTATTTAACTAGCAAGTCAATTAAGAACCAATTCTTATTTACAATGACGGCCTACCAATAGGCAAAAGGCCTCCTGCGGGGACGGCGGCTAGGTTAAAAAAAATATATATATTATAAATGTAGGACAAACACACATCCCACAGAGAGAACAACACAACACTACATAAAGAGAGACCTAAGATAACAACATAGCAAGGCAGCAACACATGATAACACAGCCTGATAGCAACACAACATAGTAGCAGCCCAAAACATGCTACAAATGTTATTGGGCACAGACAACAGCACAAAGGCAAGAGGTAGAGACAACAATACATCATGCAAAGCAGCCACAACTGTCAGTAAGCGTGTCCATGATTGAGTCTTTGAATGAAGAGATTGAGATAAAACTGTCCAGTTTGAGTGTTTGCTAGCTGCAGCGAACTGAAAAGAGAAGCGACCCAGGGATGTGTGTGCTTTGGGGACCTTTAACAGAATGTGACTGGCAGAACAGGTGTTGTACTGTATGTGGAGGATGAAGGCTGCGTAGATATCTCAGATAGGGGGGAGTGAGGCCTAAAAGGGTTTTTATAAATAAGCATCAACGAGTGGGTCTTGCGACAGGTATACAGAGATGACCAATTTAACGAGGAGTATAGAGTGCAGTGATGTGTCCTATAAGGAGCATTGGTGGCAAATCTGATGGCTGAATGGTAGAAACATCTAGCCGGCTCGAGAGGACCCTTACCTGCCGATCTATAAATTAATGTCCTCCGTAATCTAGCATGGGTAGGATGGTCATTTGAATCAGGGTTAGTTTGGCAGCTGGGGTGAAAGAGGAGCGATTACGATAGAGGAAACCAAGTCTAGATTTAACTTTAGACTGCAGCTTTGATATGTTGGTCCTGGTCAGTCCCTGGATGGGAGACCAGATGCCAGATGCTGCTGGAAGTGGTGTTGGAGGGCCAGTAGGAGGCACTCTTTACTATGGTCCAAAAAAATATATACCCCAATGCTCCAGGGCAGTGATTAGGGACGTTGCCCTGTGTAGGGTGCCGTCTTTCGGATGGGACGTTAAACGGGTGTCCTGACTCTCTGAGATCATTAAAGATCCCATGGCACTTATCGTAAGAGTAGGGGTGTTAACCCCGGTGTCCTGGCTAAATTCTCAATCTGGCCCTCAAACCATCACGGTCACCTAATAATCCCCAGTTTACAATTAGCTCTTTCATCCCCCTCCTCTCCTCGACTATTCCCCAGGTCGTTGCTGTAAATGAGAACGTGTTCTSAGTCAACTTACCTGGTAAAATAACGGATAAATCAATAAATAATATAAAATGTGATGAGAGAATAACAATGTACCTTCTAGCCATACTCCCAAGTACTTGTATGAGGTGACTAATAAACCCTCAGAGGTAGTAATCACACCTGTGGGGAGAGGGGCATTCTTCTTTCCAAACCACATGACCTTTGTTTTGGAGATGTTCAGAGCAAGGTTAAGGGTAGAGAAAGCTTGTTGGACACTAAGAAAGCTTTGTTGTAGAGTATTTAACACAACGTCCAGGGAGGGGCCAGCTGAGTATAAGACTATCATCTGCATATAAATGGATGAGAGAGCTTCCTACAGCCTGAGCTATGTTGTTGATGTAAATTGAGAAGAGTGTGGGGCCTAGGATCGAGCCTTGGGGTACTCCCTAGGTGACAGGMAGTGGCTGAGACAGCAGATTTTCTGACTTTAAACACTACACTCTTTGAGAGAGGTAGTTAGCAAACCAGGCCAAAGACCCCTCAGAGACACCAATACCCCTTAGCCGGCCCACAAGAATGGAATGCTCTACTGTATCAAAAGCTTTGGCCAAGTCAATAAAAATAGCAGCACAACATTGCTTAGAATCAAGGGCAATGGTGACATCATTGAGGACCTTTAAGGTTGCAGTGACACGTCCATAACCTGAGCAGAAACCAGATTGCATACCAGAGAGAATAGTATAGACATCAAGAAAGCCAGTCAGTTGATTATTGACAAGTTTTACATGTAAGCTAAGGTTAGCCTACACGAAACACATGCCTTAAAATCCTCTATGGGAAAAATGAATGGTGGAAAATTGATTGGACCCATTTACCTGTTTGACCGCTAGGTTTTATGGGTATTATGAGTCAAAGTGTGGTACTCTATTACAATATTGTCTGAAATAATATACAGAGGTCCACAAATCAGGAAGGGTGTTGTTACATTACTACAGCAACATGCTATAGACACTCACCCTGTCTATGAATTTCTCAATTTAACTGACAACAATAAAGTTTCGAGAAAAATTGATTATGCAGTACAAAAACTTGAAGACACTCCAGAGAACTCTGAAGTGCAGGACATGTCCTTTTTTATTCTTCCGCCCCTTATGCTAAAGCGCCAGTGAGTCCATTGTGCGGAGTGATCTGACGCAGACTACACCCATGCGCTGCCTGATTACATTGGCTTTCTTTACTGCCCGAGCCAAGACGTGTGTGAACGTCGAAGTGGGGGTACAATTAGAGACACTAAATTGATCCGTAAGCAGCGCAAAATCGRCTGTCACTGTCTTATCCCATAAACTACACTTCGGAGTTCATAGGGAGCTGTATATTTCAACATGTCTTGGCAAAGCTACGTGGATAACCTGATGGCGGATGGCAGCTGTCAGGATTCCGCCATTGTTGGGTATACRGACGCCAAATACGTTTGGGCAGCACATGCCGGTGGTACTTTTAACAACATAACGGTAAGAAATGAAATGGAAACCAATAACAAATGTGAATCAGAATGAATGCTGRCAGGGATGATCACAACCTCGCCGAACCTAGTTTAGCTAACGAGTTCGCTTGCTAGCTAGCTCCACCGTCCATTCCGTTTGGYCAGCAAGCGAGTAACGTTAGCTAAAACTAGATACGTTAGCATGCTAGTTTGCTATTCCTAACGTCATATGTACAATTAGACTTGGCCAATAATATTAGGCTAAAACTGTTGTGGATTTATCCTGGCTGCTAACAATGTTAGCTAGCTGTCCAGAATTAGCCTACTTAGCTGGCATGCTTGCTAGACAACCTATTTTTATTTTTATAATATCACCTTTTATTTAACTAGGCAAGTCAGTTAAGAACATTCTTATTTACAATGACGGCCTACACCGGCCAAACCCAGACGACACTGGGCCAATTGTGCGCCGCCCAATAGGACTCCCAATCACGGCCGGTTGTGATACAATCTGGATTCGAACCAGGGTGTCTGTAGTGACGCTTGCCTTAGACCGCTGCGCCACTCGGGAGCACGGTAACGTTAGATCCAATGAATGAGTGTCGTGGTCTAAAGTTAACGTCAGATACCATAGTCAAGTTAGCCAACATGCTAATGTGGCTAGCTAGCTACCTACCTACACTTGCCAAAGCGTCAGCTAACGGCCTGCCTAATCTGTTTATTCTATACGGGTGTGCTAGCTAGTTATAACGGCGTGTTACCCAATGTCTCCATTTGGAGAACCGAGACAATAGATACATTTCGACATGTTATGTTATAGCTAGTTAACTAAGTAAATATGCAAGGTAGTAGTTAATATTAACTAGTTGCAGAAAGAGTTCTTAAGCGTTTTGCGTAACTCAGGACCTAACTTGCCTTGTTGCTTCCCAAGATGGCGGCTCTCCCATGCCATCCACAATGGGTGAGCTTACTAACTATACTGATCAAAAATGTAAACTAAACCATTTCTAAGATTTTACTGAGTTACAGTTCATATAAGGACATCAGTCAATTGAAATAAATCCATTAGTCCCTAATCTATGAATTTCACATGGCTGGGAATACATATGCTGTATGTATGTTGGTCACAGACACCTTTAAAAAAAAAAAGGCAAGGGCGTGGCAAAAAAATAAAGGCAAGTCAGAATTTGGTGTGGCCACCATTTGCCTCATGCAGCGCAACACATCTCCTTTGTATAGAGTTGATCAGGCTGTTGATTGTGGCCGGTGGAATGTTTTCCCGCTCCTCTTCAATGGCTGTACAAAGTTGCTGGATATGGCGGAAACTGGAACACGTTGTCGTACACCGCGATCAAGAGCATCCCAAACATGCTCAATGTCTGAGTATGCAGACCATGRATAAACTTGGACATTTTCAGCTTCCAGGAATTTTGTACAGATCCTCGTGACGTGGGCCCATGCATTATCATGCTGAACATGAGGTGGATGAATGGGCCTCAGGATCTGGTCACATTCAATTCTTGAGCAAAAGCTCTGGTGGACATTCCTGCAGTCAAAATGCCAATTGCACGCCCCCTCAATCTGTGGAATTCTGTTGTGAAAAAATGGCACATTTTAGTGGCCTTATTGTCCCAGCACAAGGTGCTGCTGTTTAATCAGCTTCTTGATATGCCACCTCAGGTGGATGGATTATCGTGGCAAAGGAAAATCTTCACTAACAGGGACGTGAACAAATTGTACAATTTGTGAAATTTTTGTGCTTATGGAAAATTACAGTTTTTATTTCAGCTCATGAAGCATGGGACCAACACTTTACATGTTGCGTTTTTTTACAGTGTAGCTAGTTAGATTAGTTTGTAGACAAGTGTAGCTAGCCAACTCCACTAATGCATTTTGAATGTAGACTTAAGTGCTGTACTACTTATTCATTATTCTCAGTGTATTTATCATAAAATAAAATAGGTCAGGGTAGTCGCACCCACCMAAAAAAATACGAGCTTCGACAAAAATTGACGTCAGCTTTCAAAAATTAATAAAATAGCACCTATGCATTACGAAGAACTTTCGTTGCTGTCTTTTTGGTAGATACCATCCCTCTTGCCATACCCTCTTTACAAAATATGACTTAAATCCAGTTGTGCACCCCATTCCAGATGCTTTTAGTAGCGCTGCCATTTCTAAATGTTACATGTCCACTTTTTAATCTGCATTAACTTTGTGAGTGCACTTTAACTGTGTTTCAGCCTCAAGAAATTGATGTCCTCATTGGAAAGGACAGGGCTAGCTTCTTCACCAACGGCATGACCTTGGGTTCGAAGAAGTGCTCGGTCATCAGAGACAGCCTCCATAATGAAGGGGACTGGACAATGGACATCAGGACAAAGAGTCAAGGAGGAGAGCCAACATACAACGTTACTGTAGGCAAAGCCGGAAAAGGTAAAGGGTGACTACTTTTAGTGGTAAACAAACATTTCAGTGATTGCAACGTTATAGCCCCAGATCCATCCTACAAGTTTGCGTTTTGGAACAGGCAGCGGAATTCTGATCTTTTTCCCACTATTTGGTCTTTTGACCAATCACATCGGATCTTTTCAGATGAGCTGATCTAATTGGTCAAAAGACCAATTAATGAAAAAGATCAGAATTGGGCTGCCTTTCTAACGCAGCCTAAAATATTCAAGTATTGCCTTCTAGTCAATGCAAGCRTCTTGTGGATTGGTGGTGATGATTCGTTCTAGTGCTCTGTTCTCATATTAGTACATCATGCAGCTTTTTTACTATGAAACAGAATACAGCACAACATATATCTGTGTTGCAAAGGGAAATATGAACATGTGCAATTTGATTTATCAATATAGTCAATGGTACAATTTAAGCTAGGACATTGCTGTGACTTTGGGATAGAAATCGAAGAGAACTTTGTCCTCCCGAGTGGTGCAGTGGTCTAAGGCGCTGCAATGCAGTACTAGCTGTGCCAYTAGAGATTCTGGTTTTGAGTCCAGGCTTTGTCACAGCCGGCCGTGACCGGGAGACCCATGGGGTGGCGCACAATTGGCCCAGCATCGTCCAGGTTAGGGGAGGGTTTGGCCGGCAGGGATTTCCTTGTCCCACTAGCGACTCCTGTGGCGGTCCGGGTGCAGTGCATGCTGACAAGGTCGCCAGGTGTACGGTGTTTCCTCTGACGCATTGGTGCGGGTGGCTTCCGGGTTAAGCGTGCATTGTGTAAAGAATCAGTGCGACTTCGTTGGGTTGTGTTTTGGAGGACGCACGGCTCACGACCTTCGCCTCTCCCGAGTCCGTACAAGAGTTGCAGCGATGAGACAAGACTAACTACCAATTTGGATACCAGGAAATTGGGGGGGGGGGGTATAAAATAGAAATCGAAGAGAACTTGTTGAATTTCATCACCGGTCGGCCAGATGTGTCCATTGAGGCAAAGTACATAGATGTTACTTATGAAGATCCATGCTTTGTATGAGAAAAAGTAAGCCTAATTCACAAGCAGTCTCATTCAAGTTAGTGTATTGAAATGGCAGAAGTAAAGAAACAAGAAGTCAAGGTTTGCCTACTCTTAAGTCCATCTGCCTTTGTGGTCCTTACTGACATCTGTCATTTGAGTCTAATCAACAACTTTGAGGGTCTTTACCTTTTTTCGGCTTCTTCTTGCCTCTTAACTATTGGGTGGTTGTCAACCTCACTAACATTTTAGATGCATGCTGTTAAGGTAGTCTGTTTAACATTTCTAGCCCTCTATATCGTCTCCCTGGACAGTAGCCTACAATGTCTCTCTACATTTTGGCGCAGGCAAAACGGGTCTTGTAGCCTACATTTTGATTAACTAGCAGTCCATGGACTTCCATTTTCAAGGCAATGTCAAATTTTTAATATGCTGCTTGCATTTGTTATTCTGCCTCAAATGTTTTTGGGCAAGACACCGCCAAGTATTATGAAGAGAAATGGTAGGTGGCTGTCCAGTCTCCCTGTGCCACTTTACCCCTACCATCACTAATACAGGGCTCTACGCTGACATATTTTTACAATGAGCACGTGTGTGCCTATTTTGAAAATGTAGGACCACACAAAGAATTTTAGGASCACAATGAAAAAGGAGGTGATAAAGCTAGAATTCTTCATTTGTATTGGCACACTGATGCTCCTAAATTAAAATTCCAGGTGGCACAGCAAAATATGTAGGTGCATATGCAAGAAAAGTGGTCGGCACTGTAGAGCCCTGTAATAACCCTGAGTGTAGAAGTGGCTTTAAAAACATACCACACACATCCCCCACCCACATTACCTTATGTTGGCCACATTCAACTCTTTTGACGTTCTAGTCATTTAACAGACGCTCTTATCCAGAGCGACTTACAGTAGTCAGTGCATACTTTTTTTGTGCTGGTCCCCCCCCCCCCCCATGGGAATCGAAACCAAAACCCTGGCATTGCAAGTGGCATGCGCTACCAACTGAGCCACACGGGACCCCCACACCTCAGAGGGAAGGTCCTATATGCATGTAGTGATTGAAGTGCTCTGTAGAGGGGTTATGACACTGTAAAAGGTGGACTAATAAACCAGAGATACGTTCAGGTGCCTGAGCATCATATTGCATACACTCCTAAAGGATAGATAACTTTTTTTTAGAGGTAATTTGGCTTATTCCTGGTTTCTGTACAGTTGGAACAGCTTCTGTTCAGTTACATTATTTATCTGTTTGAAACATTTATCCAAAACATTTGTGCATTGAACTTGTTTGCAAGTAGTCAGGTGACTTGTGAAGAAAAGGCCCTACTTGGTTTAATGTAAGGCTTCAGTTTATAGAAAGAAAATAAATTCTCAAGCCGTGTTCTTGAAGTTACGGTCAGGTCTGTATACAATTCTGTACATTGTCCATATGCTTGAATCCAGGCAATGACATTGATGATTGGTAGCGTAGCAATATGCAAAGTGTTATCCTCGTAAAAATATTTCAAAAGAAGATGAAGAACAAACTATGATGGAAAAATAGTATTTTTTTCCGTGCAGGTACAGCCAATTTGTGTAAAAATAATATTGTGAAGTTGTCAAAACGATACGATTAAAAAAATATCCCGATATGGAACTATCAATAAAAATAAAAACTATAACACACACAAGCCATAACTTTAACTTCTGTTATGCCAACTGTACAGTGTTTCCCCTATGATTTTTTTCAGCAGTGGTAGCTGTTCCCATAAACTTCCAGTCATTGAGCCAACAACTATCCATTTAAAAGTGTGTGTTGGCAGAAATTTATATATTTTTTTATTCATTTATATTTTTTGCAGAGGTAGCAACAATTCAGCGGTGGGCCACCTCTGCTAAATGAATATAGGGGAAACACTTCCATAGGCTCACTAACCTTCTTTTCCTCACTTGACTGTCTTTCCCTTTGATCGCTCTAAACTTTCCCCTTTCCTTTCTTCTCTTTCAGTCTTGGTTCTTGTAATGGGCAAAGAAGGGGTCCATGGAGGTGGATTGAATAAGAAGGCATACTCAATGGCAAAATACTTGAGGGATTCAGGGTTCTAGTGTCACCAAGCTTGCTTAGTTAAAATTGAGGGACATAAAGAAGAGAAAATAAAATATTGCTGTTAAGATTTCTCCTGCAAGCAGTCAAATGTCGTGGAAACTTTAATAGCAATGGAGAGTAATGGTGGCGGTAAGGTCCTATGTCACCTTTATCCCCACTTTTAGCGGGGGAAAAATACTTTCTTGTCAATTTGTCATTTTCCCTTTTGTTTCCTTGTGTGCTCCAGCATTGGTTTTAGTCATGGGAAAAGAAGGGGTCCATGGCGGACAACTCAACAAGAAAGCATTTACTATGGCTGAGTACCTGAGGAAGTCTGGATCTTAAGGCAGCCTGTCTACCCACCTAGCAGTTCCCTCTGGCTCCCCCTCATTGTGTTGACAGTACTTCCAGGATTAGTTAACAGATGCATTTCTCTCCCAGTTCCATTTTTATGTACACCCTTATTTTATTTTTCATGTTAATTCATGTTTTGTTTTTTCTTCTCCTATCTCCCTGTTCTTTCTCAGAGTATTAACACTACAGGATGTACTCAACTCTATTTCTGACACTACAATAACAAATTGTTGAAGTTTATATTTACCAAAACACATGTGCAAAGAAATKAATAATGTAATAAAGTGTATACCAAATTTGGACTCGGCTTGTAAAAACAAATACTTAGCAATTGGAAAACGATGAGGAATCACACTGTGAATGTCTGTGTCATTCAATGGTGCAGATAGTTTTGGATGGGACAATGCCTTATGAGCGTACTGAAGAGATAACCGGCTGGTATTGTTTTCCTTTTCTCCGGGTGGCTTCCTTGTCAGGATTTGAAAGTTGCATGCATATCTTTTAGCAGGGTTGGGGTTAATTCCATTTTATTTCCAGACAATTCAGAAAGTTAACCCAATTCCACATTTTCCTATTTGAAGAGAATTGGAATTTCAGTGTAATTCCTGAATTGAAATGGAATTGACCCTAACCCTGTCTTTAACCATACAGAGCTGAACTCTCCTTGCCCTTCCCAAAACTTTTATATTCCCGCAAAATGTTATTTTCATTCAGCCCTCAATTTCTTGCTTTGTCATTGGATACTACATAAATCCAGAATAATCCTCGATACATACACCTTAAAACCCCTGAGTCAGACCACTTTTTGTTCTTTTGCATTGTCTTCCATCAAATGCTTTTGCTGTTGTAACTTGAATGTGGTCTTAAACGTCATTGTGGTGTTGGAATATTGTAATGGCAGATCAAATCAGTATTGCTGAGGTTTTTTGTTGATAGAAATTCCTCCCATGAACCCTCACTACATCTTGAAGTCTCCATGGACATTCCATCTGCCAGCTCCTGTATTTCACGCTGCCGATGTATTGTGCAGCGTATCGTCCCGACTCCCTACATAACCATGTTTTGTCAAGTTGGCAAGTTATATTTTCCATAGGACCAATTGTTATGTCACAGTTAGGGGACTTTTCAGAATTGCTTCAAATCATTGTGAAGGRTGATTGTTGTCCTCTGTTTGACTGTAATCATTAGACTATACTTCAGATGACTGTAAAACACACTGCTTCTTATGATGACTTTAAAACACGAATTGATTTGCTGATCATTTGTTAACAGATAATTGCAGTCTCATTTGACACCTGTGGTATTCTCACTGAATGCATTTGACTGTAAACCCAAGCTCTGCTGGGCAACAAACTCTTTGAATTTATTGCCTAGTGCTCTACTTATCATCATGTGTATCAGCAACTGTCATAGCACGGTACTTAACAGTAAATTACAAAAAAAATATGAAAATAGTGATAGTGTGTACACTAAATTTATGAAAAATGGTGTTGGTTGGAATAAGAACACTAAGTTGTCTTGTGAAAACTTTCTAAGAAAAACTGTGTATCCTGTGCCATAACACAGATCTGGTCTGTTGCTACTTTGAGTTAGATTATTCTTTTTTTAAACTGCTGCCCCAGCAAGGACTAACTTCAATGGCAATTTCCTTCGGGATATTTTGGCATCAACCGATACACTCCAGGCTTTGTGGACTATGTACAGACCAAAAAAAWACATTTTCCTCTTATGCATTTGGATTCAAAATTATGAAATGTGCATTTTCAAAATTTGGGGAAAATTGTATAAATTGATAAATCACCTTTTGTTTACAGACGGATCAAATAAAAGCTATTCCAACCAGAACTGTAACCCTGTGTGTTCTTGATTTATTAACTGATTTCAATTCTGTAGTTGAGTTATTTGATTAAACTGATCTTTATGATAAAAATGCTGCAGCATTAGAGTAGGAGATGTGAAAAAACGTGCAAGACACTCTACAATATATGCCATATTTAGACAGCTCAATTCKGATCTTTCTCCGCTAATTGGTATTTACCAATAATTGGGCAAAAGATCAGATTTAGGCTGCCTGTGTAAATGCAGCCATAGTTAGCGTTTTCCTGCTCAGACGTTGCATGCATCAACCAATAGTTGCGTTCCTTGTCATCGACTGCGGTCGAGCACCACATTGCTAGAACATAATGTGAGCGTTCCTCTGCCCAGGCTTTGCTGACKCCTTACCGATCTTACAATGCCTGGATAGGTATTTTACRTACAACTAATCACATACACTATATACAAAAGTTTGTGGACAGCCCTTCAAGTTAGTTTATTCAGCWATTTCAGCCACACCCTTTGCTGACAGGTGTATRGAATTGATCACACAGCCATGCAATCTCCATAGACCAACATTGGCAATAGAATGGCCTTCCTGAAAAACTCAGTGATTTAACGTGGCACCGTCCTAGGGCACCACCTTTCCAACAAGTCAGTTCATTAAATTTCCGCTCTGCTAGAGCTGCCCCGCTCAACTTTAAGTGCTGTTATTATGAAGTGGAAACGTCTAGGAGCAACAGCTGCGAAGTTGTAGGCCACACAAGCTCACAGAACGGGATCATCCTCGGTTGCAACACWCACTACTGAGTTCCAAACTGCCTCTGGAAGCAACTTCAGCACAAGAGTTGTTAGTCGGGAGCTTCTTGAAATGGGTTTCCGTGGCCGAGCTGCCGCACACAAGCGTAAGACCACCATGCGCAATGCCATGCGTCTGCTGGAGTGGTGTGAAGCTYACCGCCAGTGGACTCTGGCGCTGTGGAAATTAGCTCTGTTCCGGCCATTATTATGAGGCGTTCTCCCCTCAGCCTTCTGTGCACTGCGTTTACATTGGCAGTCCGCTGCGTTTACATTGGCAGTCAAATTCTGATATTTTACCACTTATTGGTCGTTTTGAGCAATCCGATCAGCTCTTTTGACAATAATTGGGCTGCCTGTGTAAACACTGCGTGAGAGGTTTTTATCGTATAATGCTGCGTTCATTAAAAAGTGGGTAGGTTGTATTTACCACATACGACTRGGAAGAATCCACTTGAACGCCCCTCCAACTTGTAATTACTAGTGGGAAACTCGTCTTTCATCCCTGAGCGCTGACTTCTCCCACATGCTGATCTCTAACGTCACATACTAAGGAAATTACCTTGATAACAGCATTTTCGGCAGTTAATTGTAACAACAAAATATATATAAAAAGCAACCTATTGACTATAATGGGGGATCCTGCTTTCTGAAAACATTGCCTGCAGTACCCCGGTTTGCCTTGAACTTGGAAGTCCTCAATGAGAGGGGCCAGTCGTTCTCCCCTGACCTAATGCCGCATTCAAGACAACTGGGAACCTGGAAACAAACTAACTCCGACTGGGGAAAATCCTTTTGAACGGTCATCCAACTTGGAATTCGGAAAACTGTGGAATCACCCTAGAGAGATTTTTCCCCCCCAGAGTTCCCAGTTGTCTTGAAAGCACAATATACACCATATGGGCAATCTGGTGCCCGATGGCACAGTCGATAACGTGGCAGCAACCATTGGTTTATGCATGCAACGTTTGAGCAGGGGATCATGACCGCTGCTTACACCTGTCAATCTCAGTGCATATAGTGGGTGCGTTTCTCTGTCCAGACATTGCTGATGAATGCCAGAGGTATACTACAAGGCAGGATTATGGAGTTAGCCAGCTAACTTGTCTAAATATTCTGTTCACTTTTTATTTTGTAGAAATAAGCTTGGTCTAATTCATTTAACAAATGAAAATAAATTTTCTGTTTAGCGTTTTTTACAGTGCTTTCAGAAAGTATTCAGACCCATTGACTTTTCACATTTTGTTAAGTTACAGCCTTATTCTAAAATTGATTAAATAAAACACTTCCCTTATCAATCTGCACACAATACCCCATAATGACAAAGCAAAAACATATTTTTTTTATTTTTTTTATTGTGGCAAATTTATTAAAAAAAATATAAAAAAGAAATACCTTATTTATATAAGTATTCAGACCCTTTGCTATGAGACTCGAAATTGAGCTCAGGTGCATCCTGTGTCCATTGATCATCCTTGAGCTGTTTCTACAACTTTATTGGAGTCCACCTGTGGTAAATTCATTGGATTGGACATGATTTGGAAAGGCACAAACCTGTCTATATAAGGTCCAACAGTTGACAGTGAATGTCAAAGGAATTGTCTGTAAACCTCCGAGACAGGATTGTATCRAGGCACAGATCTGGGGAAGGGTACCARAATATTTTCTGCAGCAATTGAAGGTCCCCAAGAACACAGTGGCCTCCATCATTCTTAAATGGAAGAAGTTTGGAACAACCAAGACTCTTTCTAGAGCTGGCCAACCGGCCAAACTGATCAATCGGGGGAGAATGGCCTCGATCAGGGAGGTGGAACCCGATGGTCACTCTGACAGAGCTCCAGAGTTCCTCTGTGGAGATGGGAGAACCTTCCAGAAGGACAACCATCTCTGCAGCACTCTACCAATCAGGCCTTTATGGTAGAGTAGCCAGACAGAAGCCACTCCTCAGTAAAATGCACATGACAGCCCGCTTGGGAGTTTGCCAAAAGGCACCTAAAGACTCTCAGACCACAAGAAACAAGATTCTCTGGTCTRATGAAACCAAGATTGAACTCTTTGGCCTGAATGCCAAGCGTCACGTCTGGATTAAGCCTGGCACCATCCCTACAGTGAAACATGGTGGTGGCAGCATCATGCTGTGGGGATGTTTTTCAGCAGCAGGGACTGGTAGACTAGTCAGGATCGAGGCAAAGATGAACAGAGAAAGTACAGAGATCCTTGATGAAAACCTACTCCATACCGCTCAGACTGGGGCGAAGGTTCACCTTCCAACAGGACAACGACCCTAAGCAAACAGCCAAGACAACGCAGGAGTAGCTTCAGGACAATCGAACATCTCTGGAGAGACCTGAAAATAGCTGTGCAGCGACGCTCCCCGTCCAACCTGACGGAGCTTGAGAGGATCTACAGAGAAGAATGTTAGAAACTCCCCAAATACAGGTGTGCCAAGCTTGTAGCGTCATACCCAGGAAGACTCGAGGGTGAAATTGCTGCCAAAGGTGCTTCAAYAAAGTACTTAGTAAAGGGTCTGAATACTTACATACATGTGATTTTTATATTTTTCCTAAATTTGCACCAAAAAAACTACATGCTTTGTCATTATGGGGTATTGTGTGTAGATTGATGAGGGGAAAAAACTATTTAATCCATTTTAGAATAAGGCCTTAATGTATCAAAATGTGGAAAAAGTCAAGGGGTCTGAATACTTTCTGAATGCACTGTAAGTTATAGCAATCTGGTGCCTGATGGAAAAGTCAATGATGTGGCCAACGTCTGAGCATGGGGAACTCGACCAGGGTCTAGGGGTCGATTTGGGGCCAATGTCTTCAGATGGTGACCATAAACAGATGGTGTGTAGAAACTTGGTGGTTTGGTGGGTAGAGACTTAGTGGTAGGTGGGTAGAGACTTAGTGGTGGGGTGGGGGGGGTTTTGGTGGGTAGAGACTTAGTGGTAGGTGGGTTGCCTACTGTACTTTGCAGATCCTATGGAGTGTAGACCCTTGAAGAGCCGACTAGATATGAGGGTGCAGGGTGGTTGTGTAACTTACTGGCCCTGTGAAGTGTGGACCAGTAAGGTTATGAGGGACGAGGTTGCTGGACAGATGCAGTTCAGGGCCAACATGGCATACTTGAATTCCTCCTCACACACTACATGATCTGGGGAAACGGAGAAGAACAAGATTTGATGTCGTTTAAAAAGAGTCTTACAGAGATGAGACTCCATAACCAGGTTTCCATCCAACCTTTTCATGCAAGTAAAGTACATGTAGGAYAAAAAAATATCACGACAGGCCTGATGGAAACAGCAAATTTGACTGTAAACTTTTCAAATGGCGACAAAACAAAATACGCGAGACAAGGTGGGAACTTTTGGGTCGGTAAAATTAAATATGCAGGAAATGGCGGTGAAACCGCGTTAATGCGCACATATTGATATAATAACCGTCATATTGAAGTAAACTTGGAATCACGCGATATGTTGTGGCAAAATGTGCACTATGTCATCACGCACAGCTGGAAAGGAGCATCAAGCTCATCACCGTGCACTTTCACCACCCTGTGAAGTTCATCATGTTATTTAATCTGCAGCCTAATACACTGCATGCTTTCCAGAGTCGTAGTGGGAGGACCACACAACATATCATCACGACTCCAAATTTACTTTGATATCATGGTTATTATATAAAATGTTTTTGCTTAAAGTCTTTTCCACCACAATATCTCGCATAATTAAATGTACAGACAAAAAGATCCCACCATGTTTAGCGTATTTTTGTTTTGTCGACATTTGRAAGGTTTACCGACAAATTTGCTGTTCCCATCAGGCCGGCAACATGCACTTTAATCGCATGAAAAGGTTGGATGGAAACCTGGTTATAGTGGAAAATATTCTAAGCGTACTCGTCAATCAACCAAATACCACTAATTGATCACAGTTGCGTTCAACTTGGACGCAATGTTCAGATAGCAATGTAGGCTGTAATGTAGAATAGACATATGCCTCTCATGTAGAATAGGGAACCATGTCAGCTTAGAACAAGACATTTCTGTCTGCATCGTTCTGAATGTCGCACCCTCCTGAAGGTGACGTGGGTCATTTGATTAGAGACACCTGTGAGTGGGAGGTCTGAAGTCTAATTGGTCGGTAATCATATTCAGCCTCTGGCGACAGTGAGTGAAGGACACTCTTTCAGCACACTGATGTGGTGGTCTGGTGTGTTTGTGAAACGCGATTTTAGTCCGATGGCATGGAAGGCAAAAGAGGAGCGTCTCTCTTTAATATGTTTAGGGCTAGTTGTGGTAGTATTGAACTCCTTTGGTCAGTGCACTGCATTAACACAAACAAGATCGTCAAAATCCTCTATTGTCCTGGGACCCCATTTGAAGGGGGATCTTAACAATGGTAAAGAGGAGCAGTCTACAGGTGCTGTGCAATTTGGAAGGCTTATACTTGGACGTAATGTCAAACCAAGAAATGAGAGTTTTTCTACTGATGAACATACTGTCTCCAAAGTCAGATCCTCCAATGGTTCACTGGATGATGCTGACTACCAGTCTGACATGGGTATGTATGATCTCTAACTTGCTTTTTATTATCTTCATTTTGTTTCTATTTTTAGGAATGTTTTTGACTTAACAACAATTAGTTGCACCTTCCAGTGTAAATGGAAAGTTTTGGTCCAAACAATGCTGTTAGGGACTCKTAGTCCTGTGAATGGCTTTAGTAGCATTGCCCTACAACCTAGGTTTAAGAATGGACTACCAATGGTTTAGTTAAATACATAMGTTGTCTTCTACTTTAAAGGTTGGGAATCTAAGCAGCTGGGAGGGCAAGTTTATGGCACAGCTAGCCCAAGTAGTCCAGTGGTGGAAAGTCTTTTGCGGATGGAACCAAGTGTTGAATGTGTTGGGGACTCCATGAAACTAAAGGTCCATGACACAGGCTCTACACCAGGGTCTCTCTTTTTTGTGGACCGAGGCAAGTATCCAGCTGTTTATCCTGGTATTTGATTTTGAGTCATTTGAAAGCTGTACAAGTTAATGTCATTTGTTGTGTTACTGGTTAACAAATTTAATTTCTCTTGCTGTTACAATGTCTTGCAGGAAATCASTCTCCCCTGCCTCTGTCACAGTTGCCCACAAGCTGTGGTCATTCCATCAKAGCCACTCGCCAGGATTGGATTTTCATTGCAATCTATAATGGCTGTTATGTCACACTGGAGGTATGAGGTCAATGAAATTGTTCCTATTTTATTGTGAATTTTAACACTTTCCAAGATGAGTAACTTTAMATTTAATCTTGCAGGATGGTAATTATGTTCTGCCTTTGCGTTGGTGGGGGTTGCCAATTAAAATGTCCTGCCCTGCCAAAAAGTCCTCTAAACCCAACCCTCCTACTGTTTCCTGCTACCCTGAGGGCATGGTRGTGAAAATGGAGGGGGGCACCTCTGCCAAGGATCTCAGGGTCAAGTGTAAGTAATTTAAGTCTCAATCCTCATGCAKTCTCAAGAGGAACACAAGCGCAAGTTAGATAAGTATATTTGTAACTGTATGCTTTAAGTTCTACTCCATTACTCTCTTCCAGTCAAAGGACACTGGCAGCCATTGATGGAAGTTTCGCCCCATTGTGGCTACAGTGTGGTACCTCATCTAGAATATGTGACCATTTCTGCTCATTATGAGCCCTGTGTGGAAACTAAGGTATGGCTTTCTGAATTGTCAGTTGTGTTAATATTGCCCTTGCTGGTTTTGAAGGACATGATTTGACTCAAATGTTAATCTCTTTATTGCAGGATGGGATGTTCACCCTTGAACTTGCTGGAGAGGGGGAGGTTAAAGTGTCCTGTCCTAGTTCTGTTGACCAGTCTATCCCTCGCCCCAATTACCCCCAAAACCCTTTGTTTCCTCTTCCTCCCACTATTGCGCTTCAACCAAGTCCAATGTTTCCTCCTCGGCCTACTCCACCCTCTAAACCCCAGGCTCCGCTGCATCCTTACTTCACAAAGCCTGCTACTCCACCTCCTGGGAACCCTCAGTATTACTTTTCATTCTACCCTCTGCCAGCCAAGCCTGTAACTAGCGCTCCACCTGAAGACCCCCAGCCTCACTGGTATTCAGAGTCCTTCTACCCTCAGCAAGCCAAGCCTGTAACTAGCTCTCCACCTAAAGACCCCCAGCCTCACTGGTATTCAGAGTCCTTCTACCCTCAGCAAGCCAAGCCTGTAACTAGCTCTCCACCTAAAGACCCCCAGCCTCACTGGTATTCAGAGTCCTTCTACCATCAGCAAGCCAAGCCTGTAACTASCTCTCCACCTAAAGACCCCCAGCCTCAYTGGTATTCAGAGTCCTTCTACCCTCAGCCAGTTACTCATATGCCTGCCACACCTCCCCCTGCAACAGAAGCTCCAAATGGCAAGGTGTACTATCCTTACTACCCATATCCTTATGATCATCCTCCTATGACTCAAAAGCCTGTTACTGAAAAGCCAACATCTCCACTGCATCCTTACTACACAGAACCTGCTACGCATCCTCCTGTGAACCCTCAGTATTACTTTTCATTCCACCCTCTGCCTGCAACTCCTTCCCCTGCTACCAAAGTTCCTCAGGGCCCTGTACAACATCCTGACTATCGACATCCCAAGCCTGTAACTGGCTCTCCCCCTAAAGACTCCCAAATTCCTTGGGATTCCTTTGACCGTCAACCAGCCAAGCCTGCTACGCATCCTGTGACTCCAAAGCCTACACCTGCCATGCTTCCCCCTGCTACTGAAAAGCCAACAGCTCCACTACATCCTTACTACCTGAAACCTGATACTCTGCCTCCTGGGAACCCTCAGTATTACTTCTCATTCTACCCTCTGCCTGCTAAGCCTGTAACTCCTCCCCCTCAAGTGTCTACTCCTGCTACCAACGCTCCTCAAGGCCATGTGCAGCATCCTTACTACCCACATCCTCACTATCCTCCACATCCCAAGCCTGTAACTGGCTCTCCCCCTAAAGACCCCCAAATTCCTTGGGATTCCTTTGACCGTCAACCAGCCAARCCTGTGACTCCAAAGCCTAAACCTTCCATGCTTCCCCCTGCTACTGAAAAGCCAACAGCTCCACTGCATCCCTATTACCCACATCACTACCAACAGTTCTACCCTGAGCCAGCTAAGCCCATTACAATCCCAYTTAGGCCTGTAACTCAAACATCAGAACAAACTGAACTTGTTGTTCATACATGGATACCTGCTCCTCAACAACCTAGTCATCAAAGAAATACTAAAGCACCTCCAACTGTGGCTCCAAGTTCACCTCAGCCAGTTGACTCTTATCCACCACATCCTGGGTATTGTCCTGCAGTCTGCCCTACTGGTTTCTTGACCTGCTGCCCCATGCCCATATCTTTCCATCAACACCACCACAACCATTTTGGCCCTGTAACATCCAAGGATAGTGTAATCATTCCCGCTTACCCTTTCAAACAAACATCTGACCTGTTCAATTATGCTTCAGTTTCTGAACCTAGCCAAGCCACTACAACCCAACGACCTATAACGGTTCAGACGGTTGCCCCCACTAAAACGTCCTTGACTGGTTTCCATGACTACTGGAGTCAGCATGGAATGAGATTTTCAGCCTCCTTGGCTTCGTATGCCCAAGCACCTAGTGATGCCAACAAGCCCTCAGAACCCCAACATCCAAAGGAATCACATTCTCAGCCCTACAACCCACAGCAGCCAATGCGCCCATATTTTGAAGCACCTGCCAGTGACTCCAAAAAACCTATGGCACAGCAACAACCAATTCTGCCCCATAACCCACAACAGCTTATGCATGCATATCCTCTGCCATACAACTCACAAGGTCCAGTACAGCCACATGGCCAAGCACCTGTTTATTCTAACAAGCCCGTGGAACATGAGCGACCTGCCAGTGATCCAAGTAAACCATCTGAACCTCAATCGCTGTCCAGTGACCTCAACAAGCCCTTAAAACCCCAACCTTCAAAGTGGCCACWTTATCCTTTCAGACCTCCAATGTGGTATGACCCTGACATGTTCTACGCATCCAAGCCTCTGATGCAACCAGACCACCACCACACCCAACTGTCTGAATCTGCAATGCAGATGCATAGCACACTTGAACAACAGAGTCCTCAAGAGCATCCACATGGAACGCCTCAGCCTCCAAGACCAGTCAAGGAACTGGGTGGCTCCCTTCCCAGTAATTCAGAGGGTATCTCTAGCCTTCAGCAACCAAATCCTTCAGGCCAACAAATGCTTACCCATTACGGCTCATTGCCAATATATTATGCTGGTTCCAAACCATCCTACCCCCAGAAACCTGCAGCCAAGCCTTCTGGTAAACCCTCCAGACCTGAATTCCCAGAGTCCTTCGAACACTATTGGAAGCCCATTGTGCCACTAGGGTCTAACGAGGGGTTCCATGGTTCTTACCCGGCCCAGTCCGCAGGAGGTTCTTACCCGGCCCAGTCCGCAGGAGGTTCTTACCCGGCCCAGTCCGCCAGGAGGTCTTAACCCGGCCCAGTCCGCAGGAGGTTCTTACCCGGCCCAGTCCGCAGGAGGTTCTTACCCGGCCCAGTCCGCAGGAGGTTCTTACCCGGCCCAGTCCGCAGGAGGTTCTTACCATGCTGCTATCTAAATGGTAAGTCATTTTGACCTTCCTCCATAGTTGCCTAAACATTTTAAGTCTTTAATTGAACAGTGGACTCAACATGCATCTCTTTTTCAGGATGAGAAGGGTCATGCATCCTTCAGTTAATGGTGCTGATGCCCACCAGAAGCAGTCGTGTTTTCCCAATAAAGTAATTAACTGACAATTGCGCAACATTGTTTTAATTTTTTCCCCTTAACTGCATGTTAAGAAATTTAGGTTTTAAGAAATGTTTTAGCCAGGTGTGATTAACACTTGTACTGTAAACCAGAAGGCACAATTTACACATTTACACCACTGACTTTTCTGTGTACTTTTCCCAGTCAATGTCACCCACATACAAACTTAAATTAATAATTTCAGACCATGGCTCCAGAAGCTATTTCAGATCATTGCTGAAACGCTGGCAGTATTCTAACACTCAAATATGGTGTAAGCCTCCCATCTAGTGGTCACATTGAAAAATAGTTCAGCTTTTCAAGKGAATGGGTTCAAGTGGTTGCATGCTATAGTTGTATTGGCCACTGATCTCAACGGAGTCTAAAATAAACTATTTGCTATTGAATGTGAACCATTACTCATAGTGCATCAATTTCTATCCTGCCGCTTTGAAGTCTACTGCATTTTGCTAGCATCCCACTCAGACTGCACATGCATTTGGTGGCAGGACATTGTCACCCATTATCCTCATGAGTCACTCATTTGCGCATGTCTAGAGTGAACTATAAAGCTTTTCTGCAGTCTTAAGAAATGCTGAGGATTTTATTTTTTTAAACCTCAACAATTGAATTAGTTTGGGAGTTCACACAACTGGTTAGGAGTTGTGTATGGGGATGTTGTGGCTTGTTCAATATTGGGTTACAGTAAGACCTCTACCACATTTGCTTCAACAGTGCTAGAAAGTACCATCCTAAAAGAGGCAGCATGTCTGAGTCCATTATCCAAAGCAACTTACAATTAGTAGTGGGTCGGTTAGATGGTGTCTAATGGGCGTAACTGTGGTCCCCTGTAGCTCAGCTGGTAGAGCATGGTGTTGCCGGGACAGTGGGTTCGATTCCTGGCACCACACTTATGTAGAATGTATGCACGCATGACAGTCGGTTGCTGAACACAGGTTTCTGTGCCAATGCACCACACAACCAATTAACAAAGCATATTGACATTGAGCACTTATATAACATGGTTTGGGATTTCAAAACACTCAATCTCGACAAACAAAAAATACATCACACCCTACCTTGTATGCTTACCCAGAATTGAAGTCTTGGCAATCTCCAAATGTCATAACTTTTTAATGTCTTGTAACATGTCTCTTTCCATTCATCAATTGGCCGGTGCAGTTTGGATTGATAGTCGGACTTATTTCCGTTGTGATCCCTATTTTCTTTTTACATAAATACATATACAATTACAGTGGTGTAAAGTACTTAAGTATTTTTGGGGGGTATTGGTACTTTACTATTTGTATTTTTTACTTCACATTCCTAAAGAAAATAATGTACTTTTTAGTCCATAATGTTTCCCTGACACAAAAGTACTCGTTACATTTTGAATGCTTAGCACGACAGGAAAATGGTCCAATTCACAAACTTATCAAGAGAACATCCCTGGTCATCCCTACTACCTGATCAGGCRGATTCACTAAACACAAATGCTTCGTTTGTAAATTATGTCCGAGTGTCACTAGCTACCCGTAMATTTAAAAAGGATGGTSCTGTCTGGCTTGCTTAATATAAGGAATTTGAAATGATTTAGACCTTGATACTTAGTGCCTTTGGAAAGTATGTAGACCCCTTTTTCCACATTTTGTTACGTTACCTTATTCTAAAATTGATTTAAAAAAAACATTTCCTCAGCAATCTGCTCACAATACCCCATAATGACAAAATGAAAAAAAGGTTCTTAGAATTGTTTGCTAATAAAAAAAAAACAGTATTCAGTAACAGTATTTGCTATGAGAAACGAAATTGAGCTCAGGTGCATCCTGTTTCCATTGATTATCCTTGAGATGTTTTTACAACTTGATTGGAGTCCATCTGTGGTAAATTCAATTGATTAGACATACTTTGGAAAGGCACACACCTGTCTGTATAAGGTCCCACAGTTGACAGTGTATGTCAGAGCAAAAACCAAGCCATGAGGTCGAAGGAATTGACCGTAGAGCTCCAAGACAGGATTGTGTTGAGGCACAGATCTGGGGAAGGGTACCAAAACATTTCTGCAGCATTGAATGTCCCCAAGAACACAGTGGCCTCCATAATTCTTAAATGGAAGAAGTTTGGAACCACCAAGACCCTTCCTAGAGCTGGCCGCCCGGACAAACTGATCAATCGGTGGAGAAGGGCGTTGGTCAGGGAGGTGACCMAGGCCCAAAAGGCAACTAAAGGACTCTCAGACCATGAGAAACAAGATTCTCTGGTCTGATGAAAACAAGATTGAACTCGTTGGCCTGAATGCCAATCATCACAACTGGAGGAAACCTGGCACCATCACTATGGTGATGGCAGCCTCATGGTGTGTGGATGTTTTTCAGGTGCAGGGAGACTAGTCAGGAATGAGGCCAAGATGAATGGAGCAAAGTACTGAGAGATTCTTGATGAAAAACTGCTCCAGAGCGCTCAAGGTTCACCTTCCAACAGGACAACGACCCTAAGCAAACTGCCAAGACAACGCAGGAGTGGCTTCGGGACAAGACTCAATGTCCTTGAGTGGCCCAGCCAGAGCCTGGACTTGAACCCAATCGAACATACAGTTGAAGTCGGACATTTATATACACCTTAGCCAAATACATTTAAACACAGTTTTTCGCAATTCCTGACATTTAATCCCAGTTAAAATTCCCTGTCTTAGGTCAGTTAGGATCACCATTTTATTTTAAGAATGTGAAATGTCAGAATAATAGTAGAGAGAATGATTTATTTCAGCTTATATTGCTTTCATAACATTCCCAGAGGGTCAGAAGTTCACATACACTCAATTAGTATTTGGTAGCATTGCCTTTAAATTGTTTAACTTGGGTCAAACGTTTTGAGTAGCCTTCCACAAGCTTCCCACAATAAGTTGGGTGAATTTTRRCCCATTCCTCCTGACAGAGCTGGTGTAACTGAGTCAGGTTTGTAGGCCTTCTTGCTCGCACACGCTTTTTCAGTTTTGCCCACAAATGTTCTATAGGTTTGAGGTCAGGGCTTTGTGATGGCAACTCCAATACCTTGACTTTGTTGTCCTTAAGACATTTTGTCACGACTTTGGAAGTATGCTTGGGGTCGTTCCTGACTGATGTCTTGAGATGTTGCTTCAATATATCCACATAATTTTCCTACCTCATGATGCCATCTATTTTGTGAAGTGCACCAGACCCTCCTGCAGCAAAGCACCCCCACAACATGATTCTGCCACCCCCATGCTTCCCGGTTGGGATGGTGTTCTTCGACTTGCAAGTCCACTGTATGGATAGGCCTGTAGGCTTATGAGTCCACTGTATGGGATAGGCCTAGGCTTATGAGTCCACTGTATGGATAGGCCTGTAGGCTTATGAGTCCACTGTATGGATAGGCCTGTAGGCTTATGAGTCACTGTATGGATAGGCCTGTAGGCTTATGAGTCCACTGTATGGATAGGCTTATGAGTCCACTGTATGGATAGGCCTGTAGGCTTATGAGTCCACTGTATGGATAGGCCTGTAGGCTTATGAGTCCACTGTATGGATAGGCCTGTAGGCTTATGAGTCCACTGTATGGATAGGCCTGTAGGCTTATGAGTCCACTGTATGGATAGGCCTATAGGCTTATGAGTCCACTGTATGGATAGGCCTTGGGCTTATGATCCACTGTATGGATAGGCCTGTAGGCTTATGAGTCCCCTGTATGGATAGGCCTGTAGGCTTATGAGTTCCACTGTATGGATAGGCCTGTAGGCTTATGAGTCCACTGTATGGATAGGCCTTATGAGTCCACTGTATGGATTAGGCCCTGTAGGCTTATGAGTCCACTGTATGATATTCATATTCTAATATATACACTGCATTCAGAAAGTATTCAGACCCCTTGACTTTTTCCACATTTTGTTACATTACACCCTTATTCTAAAATTGATTAAATTGTTTTTTTCTCTCATCAATCTACACACAATACCCCATAATAACAAAGCAAAAACAGGTTTTTAGACATTTTTGCAAATGTATTAAATATCAACTTAAATATCACATTTACATAAGTATTCAGCCCCTTTACTCAGTACTTTGTTGAAGCGCCTTTGGCAGTGATTACAGCCTCAAGTCTTMTTGGGTATGATGCTACAAGCTTGGCACACCTGTATTTGGGAAGTTTCTCCCATTCTTCTYTGCAGATGTTGGCACCACAAACCAATGCTGGGACTAAGACCACACTCGTTGAGCTGTATACGGCCATAAGTAAACAGTAAAACGTTCACCCAGAGGTGAAGCTCCTAGTGGCTCCTAGTGGCCGGGGACCGGGGACTTTAGTGGCCGGGGACTTTAATGGAGGAAAACCTAAATCCGTTTTACCTCATTTCTACCAGCATGTTAAATGTGCAACCAAATACTCTAGACCACCTATACTCCACACAAAGAGATGCGTACAAAGCTCTCCCTCGCCCTCCATTTGGCAAATCTGACCATAATTTTATCCTCCTGATTCCTGCTTACAAACAAAAACTAAAGCAGGAAGCACCAGTGACTCGGTCAATAAGAAAGTAGTCAGATGACGCAAATGMTAAGCTACAGGACTGTTTTTCTTGCACAGACTGGAATATGTTCCGGGATTCTTCTGATGGCATTGAAGAGTACWCCACATCAGTCATTGGCTTCATCAATAAGTGCATCGATAACGTTGTCCCCACAGTACATACCCCAACCAGAAGCCATGKATTACAGGCAACATCCGCACTGAGCATAAAGGGTAGTGCTGCTGCTTTCAAGGAGCGGGACTCTAACCCGGAAGCTTATAAGAAATCCCACTATGCCCTCCGACGAACCATCAAACCGGCAAAGCATCAATACAGGACTAAGATTGAATCGTACTACACTGGCTCCGACGCTCGTTGGATGTGGCAGGGCTCGCAAACTATTACAGACTACAAAGGGAAGCACAGCTGTGAGCTTCCCAGTGACACAAGGCTACCAGAYGAGCTAAATTACTTCTATGCTTGCTTCGAGGAAAGTAACACTGAAACATGCATGAGAGAATCAGCTGTTCCGGATGACTGTGATCATGCTCACAGTAACCCATGTGAGTATTTAGTAAAACAATTCTAATAATTTTACATTTATTTAACTCTGGTATAAGCACTTTAAACAGGTCAACATTCACAAGGCCACAGGGCTAGTCAGACTACCAGGACGTGTAATCCGAGCATGCGCTGCCCAACTGGCAAGTGTCTTCACTGACATTTTCAACTTCTCCCTATCTGAGTCTGTAATAGCAACATGTTTCAGGCAGACCACCATAGTCTCTGTGCCCAAGAACACTAAGGTAATCTGCCTAAATAACTACCGACCTGTAGCACTCACGTCTGTAGCCATGAAGTGCTTTGAAAGGCTGGTCATGGCTCACATCAACACCATTATCCCAGAAACCCTAGACCCACTCAATTTGCATACCGCCCCAACAGATCCGCAGATGATGCAATCTCTATTGCACTCCACACTGCACTTTCACACTTGGACAAAAGGAAAACCTATGTGAGAAKGCTATTCATTGACTACAGCTCAGAGTTCAACACCATAGTGCCCTCAAAGCTCATCACTAAGCTAAGGACCCTGGGACTAAATACCTCCCTCTGCAACTGGATCCTGGACTTCCTGACGGGCCACCCCCAGGTGGTGAGGGTAGGTAACAACACATCCATCACGCTGATCCTCAACACAGGGGCCACTCAGGGATGCGTGCTCAGTCCCCTCCTGTACTCCCTGTTCACTCATGACTGCATGGCCAGGCACAACTCCAACACCATCATTAAGTTTGCTGATGACACGACAGTGGTAGGCCTGATCAACGAATACGACAAKACAGCCTATAGGGAGGAGGTCAGAGACCTGGCCGTGTGGTGCCAGGACAACAACCTCTATCTCAACGTGATCAAGACAAAGGAGATGATTGTGTACTACAGGAAAAGGAGGACCAAGCACGCCCCCATTCTCATCGACGGGGCTGCAGTTGAGCAGGTTGAGAGCTTAAAGTTCCTTGGTGTCCACATCACCAACAAACCAACATGGTCCAAGCACACCAAAACAGTCGTGAAGAGGGCACGACAAAACCTATTCCCCTTCAGGAGACTGAAAAGATTTGGCATGGGTCCTCAGATCCTCAAAAGGTTCTACAGCTGCACCATCAAGAGCATCCTGACTGGTTGCATCACTGCCTGGTAYGGCAACTGCTCGGYCTCCGACYGCAAGGCACTACAGAGGGTAGAGCGWACKGCCCAGTACATCACTGGGGCCAAGCTTCCTGCCATCCAGGACCTCTATACCAGGCGGTGTCAGAGGAAGGCCCTAAAATTGTCAAAGACTCCAGCCACCCTAGTCATAGACTGTTCTCTCTGCTACCGCACGGCAAGTGGTACCGGAACGCCAAAGTCTAGGTCCAAGAGGCTTTTAAACAGCTTCTACCCCCAAGCCATAAGACTCCTGAACATCTAATCAATTGGCTACCCAGACTATTTGCATTTCCACCCCTCTCTTTTATGCTGCTTCTTCTCTGTTTATTATCTATGCATAGTAACTTTAATAACTCTACCTACATGTACATATTACCTAAATTACCTCGACTAACCGTTGCTCCCGCACATTGACTCTGTACCGGTACCCCCTGTATATAGCCTCACTATTGTTATTTTACTGCTGCTCTTTAATTATYTGTTACTTTTATTTCTTATTTAATTTTTTTATTTTTAGATATTTTTTTCTTAAAACGGCATTGTTGGTTAARGGCTTTTAAGTAAGAACTTCACTGTAAGGTGAAATTCTAAATAAACGTATTAATATAACCTTGAGGGGGCAGGCTCTCTAACAGGCTAACACCACAAACCAAACACTGTTCAGATTCAGACAACTACGGAAACAACTCCAGGCCAAACTGCACCAAAAGAGAAGTAGAATAGAGAGATCTAGAGCGTCTAAAAATAAATAAATACATGTCAGAAGATTTCAAATGGTTCCAATATTTAAGGCAATGCAGTGGTATTATTCCTCTTGGTGCTTCTCAAGCCTTTGCCCTCTGAACCTGTTGAATTCGGCGCGTTTGACAAGTAAAATTTKATTTKATTTKATTTGAGATCATCTCAAGCTCTGTCAGGTTGGATAGGGAGCATCGCTGCACAGCTATTTCATGTCAAAGGGGGCTGAATACTTATGATACACACTGTATATTATTAGATAAAATATTACTGTGAAGTGTCATTCTGGTTCCACCTCTAGCCCTGATCTGAAATGACTAGATAGGTGAAATTAAAATATGTTGGAAATTCTTACATATTAAATTGTTTTCATGCATTGAGATACACTTTGTCAATCTGGTATCTTCCCCAGCTTTAAGACTCTTATAAAGTCCTGGATTGTTCTGCTCAGTTCCTCTAGGACTGCCTGTAGGCAGCTGCCAGTTGTTGTTAGGATGATGGTGTCATCGGGTCCACAGACATGGCATGGACATCAGGTTGCCAACAGCAACAGCAAACAATGGCACATCACTATTGGATACAGATTTTAAGATATTACAAGGGTCTTTTATACAGCTGAAACTTATTTTAAATGCAAATAAAACACATTTTATAATTTTTAATAGGTTCAAAAAGTTGGTTGAAAATACACTTGCACTTACGAGCTTAGATGGTTYTCGAATTAATCAGGTCTCTGCATATAAATAGTTAGGGATATGGTTGGATGATAAACTGTCTTTTAAAATGCATATTGATGAACTTTGTAAACGGCTAAAAATCCAGCTAGGCTTCCTCTATAGAAACAGGACATGCTTGTCCTCTACAAATAGAAGACAMATTGTGCAAGCTACTTTTATGTCTGTTATAGATTATGGGGATATTATTTACATGCATGCTACGGCATCAACACTTAAATCGCTGGATGCTACTTATCGTTGCGCRCTTAGGTTTATTACTGGTGCTAGCTACAGAACTCACCACTGTGTTTTATATCAAAATGTGGGTTGKACTTCGCTGTCCGTGAGACGAGAACAACATGCTCTCGTGTTTGTCTATAAAGCACTTCTGAATAAACTACCTTCTTATTTATCATCACTCATCAATATTAGAATTAKAATTCCTAAAACCAGGTCTCAAGCATGGATTACACTTGAGGCCCATGCGATTTCCACAGAGTTGGGTATGGCTGCCTTTTCCTGTTACACTCCTTGCCTATGGAATAGCCTGCAGACTAAACTTAAACTTGAGACTCTTGTCCCCCTTGCTCATTTTAAATATTTATTGGAGAATTTTTATTTTTGTATTGCTTGTAACTGTTTCGGGTAATGCAAGTTATTGTGCTGTTAGGGGAATAACCTATGTGTAAATGTAATCTGTTCTTGTATTTAAATGTTAAAAAATTATATATWTTTTTGTATTATCTGTGATCGTTTTGTTTGTCTTGTTTAGTTTTTTWAATCATTGTACCTAAACTGTATGTGTAAACATGTATATGCAGGGCCCCGCTGTAAAAGAGACCTTGGTCTCAGTCTGTGTTCCTTGTTGAAATAAAGGTAGAATAATCTTCAACCTTGATCATTGCTCTTTGCCAGGATTGGCAAGTATTCTGAATGGTCAAAACAAGTGATTTATGCTTTCAGGTCATTTTATATTTCCATGCTGATAATTTACCTGGAATGTCTGCATATTTATGTTGTCTTCGATCATCAAGAAGGCCTTATAGTTTTGCACAGTAAAATAGATATGTGAAAACAAGAAAGCCCACCAATGCTGAGTGTGTATGTAGGTTCTGAGTGTAAAGAGGTCCTCAGTAACCCAGAATACACATTTGCCTTCTTTGACCAATCAATAGGGTAGTTCTTTGAATTCGAGTATTAGAAAAAGGGGTTTCATAAGACATTGTTTACACAAGCAAAGTACCATTGAACATTTTGAATGAAAGCTGTGTTGCTATCACAGACTTGTTAATGAAGCCYTTTCAAACCAAATTGTGTTTTCTGGATTCAAATGTGTCACATAATCCTTTTCTAAATTGTCCACAGTTATGTCCATATTTTCTAGCCACATATTTTTTATGTTTTGATGTACATGATCATTCAGGGATTTATTATGATCCTATAATTTTGATTAGAAATGTRTAGTACCAGTATTATTTTGTACCATAGAACAGCCATATTCAACACGCAGAACTCAGTCGGGCCTTGACTCCTGGTATCGTATAAACACACATAAGAAATGGAAAACTGTGTAGAATTGCAGGACATGAGCTTTAAAACTGCAAAACGTTCTCTCTGCCCCATGGCAAACTGTGTAAAATTGCAGGAAATTWACTTTTAAATTGCTAAATGTTCTCTCCGCTAACAAGAGGGGTGTTAACCGTTTGAACAGTTTGGGGTCACATGTGTTGTGAAGTGGGGGGTTTGTTACTATGACGATAAATACAGTAACAATATCCATCTGGACCTTTGCCACMTAGGAAATGTGTGTGACCGGACCTGCTCAAATAGTACTTGAGTACCCCTGCCATAGGCCATAGTCAGTGCTATGTATCATAAGGCGGCCCAATATGGACAGCATGGATCAATGAATAGTTAAATAATAATAGATGAATTAATAGTTTAATAATAATAGATGAAT
Organism: Salvelinus sp. IW2-2015; assembly: GCF_002910315.2. Taxonomy (NCBI): domain Eukaryota; kingdom Metazoa; phylum Chordata; class Actinopteri; order Salmoniformes; family Salmonidae; genus Salvelinus; species Salvelinus sp. IW2-2015. The sequence continues at coordinate 33,891,907 of NC_036859.1, forward strand.
GAATAGTTTAATTCTTAGAGGATGGATGATGCCAGTGCTTCTGAAAATAGTCATTGATTTTGAATACCTTATGAATTATATCACCAGAGTAGTTTATCTAGTAACGCATTTTAAGATGCTCAAAAATGACTAACAACCTTCATGCACATTAACACAGTGAGTCCTATTGTCACGCCGGTGTGATTTAGGACTTCTAACCTCTTCTAACCCCTTTTATGTGTTTGAGCTACAGACTTCTGAGTTATATCATTGGATTCGTCCACTCCCTCTGCATCCTTTGGTACCAAACATTAGTTTGTTGAACCGGGGCGGAGCTAAAGCGATGTTTGTGAGACAAGGGAGGATCCCGAAACGGCCCAGGGCAAGGTCTTTTATACAAAAACATCTGTAGAATCCGAATGGTTTGAGCTTTCAAGTATTAAAAGATATGACGCTCACAAGCTACACAAGAGTCGTTAGAAGGTAAGGGGTTCTTCTACAYAGAAGATCATAGGAAATCCCAGGACATAGTGTCTATAATACTGTAAWAAACTCACATAGTTGCGGTCATAAACTCTGAACGCCAAACAGTTGTCACTGACTAGTTGGATATTCATTTCCCACTGAGAAAACAATTCCTGTACTTACAGCATTCATTTGAATTCATTCTGATCAGGTTTTTGCTTTGGCATAATATATATATATATATTTTTACATTTGTCAAAAAATGAATCTCATGAATTCAACAGTTTATGTCAAATAGTTGTGTCTTCTACTTGTAGCCCTGGTTGTCCTGAAAGGAAAATKGTAAAACACTTAATTGTGAGGCTAAATATAAGGGCTGTACRTCAAAGTCAGATAAATAAAAAGCCCATTTCTGCKGGGGTCTCGTTTAGCTGTGAAAGACACATGAGAAAGTAAGTAAAATGTCATTCTTTATTAYCCCTAGATACAGAGCAGTTCAGAGTACATACAGCCATTGCGCATTGAGCGTAGTAAATTAACCCTTATTACCTACATTTTAACCCTTACTTGTAACTCCCACATGTTTAGAACCATGACAACCCCCCTAAACAAATAGCTAGTAAAGATGTAGTAAATCTCTACCGAACCAATTAATGATGAAGGTCTTGTAAAAGCAAAATGAAATCTCAGCAAGGAAAGCAGACTCAAGCCCTTATGCGGTATTCTCTGATCATGCAGTGGGCCCACTGCATGCAGTTTGATGACTGCGACATTAAAGAGTCTGTGCCTTGTAAAATCTGAACGCTTCTCAGAAAAATGTCTTCTTCCCTGGACACACTGGCACAGGTGCAAGAGGTGCAGACACAATAGCTGGGCTGTCTGGCACTGGTTCTGGGGCTTCCCTCTTCACCACCCCAGATACAACAGGTGCGTCCGTGCCTACAACTGGATCGACTACGAACACAGGGGGCGCTTCGGTACCTACAGGGACCACCACCACTGGGACCACCACCACTGGGACCACAGGCACTATGGACTCCTCGGACTCGCCAGACTCGCCAGACTCAGCAGACAGAAGGCCGCTGCGGTCGGGGTCGTGGAGGGCGGTGAGTTTGTGGTGCCTCAGGCCGTGGACCTTGTGGAGGTTACCAGCGTGGACGTGGACCACTGACGCAGGCACCGGGACTGTGCCATTGGTGTCCACGATAGGCATCTGTACATTAGAACGAGAGACAGGTCTTCAAAGTATTGTGTCAGTGCAATGGTTTGTTTTCATGTGGCATTTATTGATATTCCCTGGCATTATGTGGCTGAGTGATGAGGAGACAGACCACCAGATATACCCTGGCATTATGTGGCTGAGTGATGAGGAGAAACTGATTTTGTTTTTGTCCATTGGGTATTTCCGTTTGCGGAATATTTAGATAAAGCCTTGAATAAAAGAAAAATGGCTACCTATAATKAAATTATAAAAATATTTATCTTCGATGTGGTAAATGGCACATGTGTATTAAATATTGTGTATAGGCTTGTCTCCCATATGAATCTTCTCTTTGTGCCAGACTGGGTTCAAATGYMTTCTATTTTTTTCTGTATTTATTTATCTGTATATATGATGTATTTATGTCTATGTGTATATACAGGGTGTGTGTATGTATCTAAATATGTCTATTAATTATAGGATATAATTATTGTTTGGATAACCTTATTCACTATTATGTATTGATTTTTACCTTACTTTTTTTCACTCTTTATGCGATGTGCAATGCAGAGAACACCGGAAGAAGAATTATCATTTAATTACAGTGAATTATTGTAATGTTTGTTTATGTGTCAATTCATCCCATAAGGGATGTGTTGCCAATTGGCGATTTGACCAGAAAATAACATTTTCATTAATTCATTTCATTAATTCATTCATATTGTTCGGTTCAAATAAGATATAGCCTTTATAGAGTATAGAAGACACATTAATAACTCAGTGATAAYAAGTCACCTACTTATTCACAGGTGTGAGTTAATGCATGTCTTTTCTCTTACCATTGAAGAGGCAGCAAATATATTGCACTGGATTGAGTGTAAAGAACTCAMACCAGCAACTTGACAAAAGCCACGTTGCTGAAAGAGAAAAGAAACGTGTTAGCTTGTCACATGGTGGTACTGATGAAATACCAAGACATTGAGTATGTTTCAATAACCACACTATCATACCATCTAGAATAGTATGCATCCTAAATAGTATGCTAGTATGGCCATTTCAATGCAGGTTTGGGCTTTCCTCCTTCCATGATATAATGTATACTTACTGCCGTAGCATTGGTCAGCGGCACACAGTTGTCATCCCTGTCATCAGCGGTGCAGTTAGTTTCTACTATAACGTATTCTGCCAAGTATCTGGCTCCACCAGACACAACCTGCAAACAGAATTGAAGTACATAACGGCTTTCCACTATAGTTGAGTCACAGTTAGTATATGGGAGGTGTATGCTCAAACAGAGGAGATGTTTTATTTTATTTAATCTTTATTTACGTAGGCAAGTCAGTTAAGAACAAATTCTTATTTACAATGACGGCCTACACCGGCCAAATCCGGACGACGCTGGGCCAATTGTGCACCGCCCAATGGGACTCCCAATCACAGTCGGTTGTGATACAGACTGGATTCGAACCAGGGTGTCTGTAGTGACACCTCTAKYACTGAGATGCAGTGCCTTAKACCACTGAACCACTCGGGAGCCCCACATCAACATCAACCTGTCTAAAGGAGCCCTTATTCACTTTTTACATTTAGGGCTAGTTTCCTGGACACAGAAAAAAAGCCTAGATCTGTGTGCAGAAAACTCTCCCTTAAAATGTTTACCTCATTTGGACATAAAAAAACATTACCATACTCTTTTTAGAAGATTGCACTTGCCCACATGATGATCATATGATCAGAAAAATATGTTTACCTGAGTTGACATGCGTCCGACTTCCATGATTTCAAACAATGACTCTTTGCCTGTCTTGTTGTTGAAGGTGACCAGCGAGGCAAAGACCATGGTCAGGCCTGCAGTGTCGTTAAGGGGAAGGAGTGAGGCACAGCCCACACAGAGGTCCTCCGTTGATTCTTGACATGGTACCAGATAGAGAGAGAAGGTGAGTGTATTAGTGTGTGTGTGAATATATTCCACTTGGCACAGACGTCAAKTCAACATCTATTCCACCTGTGTTCAATGTAATTTCATTGAAATGACGTGGGAACAACGTTGATTCAACCAGTGTGTGCCCAGTGGGATCTCACCTTCCCGCTTCTGTGGTACCTCTCCAGTCAGTAGCTGTCAGACTTTGTTCACAGAATGTGTTGATTATACTTTATTTGCCTGGGGAACGGGATTGTGAAATTATATAGTTCACTGGATTAGATTGAAAAAAATGTGACATAAAGATTGCATACCTTCAGTTTTACACTTGAAAGCTGTGACAGACATAACTCCTTCAACCTTTCTCAGTACCACATCACAATCTCCCTCCACTGCCTAAAAAACAACAAAGAACATTACCAATGATCCATTGGAATTAACTACATTGAATATAAAATGTATTAAATAAAGTGGAGAATTGGCCTCACTGTGGCTACTTTCGGTCTGACGGTGCAGTTGGCGACAGGTGTAGGGTCCAGAACATGACATGTGGTCTCCAGTAGGTCCACTTCCATCAGATAGATCTCTGATCCATCAGGCTATTGAACAACACTGGAGAGCATGACTGAATGGGAATACATTATATCTGCGCTCTTATTCTAAAAAAGTGTCTCAGAGTTGGAGTGCTGATCTAGGATCAGACTACACCAGTCGTCCATATAATCTCATTCATTATGATCTAAAAGGTGAAACTGATCCTAGATCAGCACTGTGAATACAGCTCCAGGGCTAACTGTAGCGGTTAACACATGAAAAAAGGGGCTTTGTATCAAAAGTATATTTCTCCTTAGAACACTAGGGTAAACAAAACCAAAATATGTATATTTTATCTGTCTCAAACATCTGCAAAACTGTAGACTGGTAGGACCTGGGTAGTTAAGATAAACTTGAAAATGTATCTTGTCTTTACATTTACATTTTACATTATAGTAATTTATCAGACGATCTTATCCACAGAGACTTACAGTAGTGAGTGCATACATTTTCATACTTTTTTTCATACTATTTTTTGTACTTAACATAACAATAATTCCGCCTCATTCTGCGAGTACAGAAGTCCAATCTACGCGAGGCCGGTATTTCCATTACAATCTGTAATAATGAATGTTGCACACTAGACTGTATCATACATACATCTAGGCCAATCTAGAGATGAGGCATATAGAGATGTATCTCTATGTGACTCTGTGGATTATTCTATTATCCATGCTCCAGCTCTGGCTCACCTTGGTTATGATCTTGATGTCATCGATCTGGTTCAGGGCGTACTTGTAGCCGTGCGTGTGCTGTCCGTTGAGGTAATCCTGGGCCACCAGGGCTGCAGCTTTCACGTCGGGCGAGTCGCAGGGCGGACGGGTCACATTATGCAGCAACAACTGGGCCCATGCCCCTGTCAGCAGCCCCAAAACCAAGGCTATACCCAGGCGACTCATCATCAGGAGGGTTAGGACAGGGCGAGAGGATGGAAGTATTGTAGCAGGTAATGACGGGGGTACACTAGAAGAAGTCCACATGCCCTGGTATATAGCCTGTACTTTAAACTTCACTACAGAGCCAAGGTAAACACATGTCCACCCCGGACTTCTGTGTACCGTGTGGGTTGTGCAAGAATCCTCAGCCTGAACCCCATGTGGAATATTGCCAAGATAAATGCTAGACTGACAAAGTCTGGGGTGATCAGGTGCATTGGTGTCAGCAGGTAGATGTCAAAGTTTTACTCTTCAGTTCAACTGAGAAAAAGTCACGCTTGGATAAAATATGGGATTTCATTGATGTGAATTTAAATTTTTTATTTTATTTATTTCACCTTTATTTAACCAGGTAGGCTAGTTGAGAACAAGTTCTCATTTACAACTGCGACCTGGCCAAGATAAAGCATAGCAGTGTGAACAGACAACAACACAGAGTTACACATGGAGTAAACAATAAACAAGTCAATAACATAGTAGAGAAAAAAAAAGAAAAGGAGAATCTATATACAATGTGTGCAAAAGGCATGAGGAGGTAGGCAATAAATAGGCCATAGGAGCGAATAATTACAATTTAGCAGATTAGGAAGATGCCATGAAAAGTAATACTGTAGCAAAACTGTAGCCCGGGTCTTCTCTAGATCTTCCGTAGCCTGTGTGTTCAGAACATGCAGTAGCTTTAAAAGACAATGTAATATTTTTTTATATTTTTTATTTTATTTAACCTTTATTTAACCAGGAAGGGCTCATTGAGAATTAAAATCTCTTTTTCAAGAGCGTCTGCCAAATAGCAGCACCAAGTCATTACAAAATTACAGACAGACAACAGAAAAACTACAGTAATCTAGTAAAACCATTGAATTCACAAGAGTATAACAATATCAAAACAGCAAATTAAAAACATTGACAGGTCAGGGAATCAGCCTCAAATCCTTCATCAGTGATTTAAAAACACCAATCGGGACAAGTTCTTCCAGTTTAAAATTATTTTGTAAGGTGTTCCAAGACGATGGCGCAGAGATACATAAAATACCTTTTACAAATTCAGTTCGGACATTGGAACAGTTAGCAGGATAAAGTCTAGCGAACGAAGAGAGTACCCACCACATTTCTGAACAATAAAAATGCCCAAATAAAAAGGTAGTAAACCCAAAATGGCTTTGTAAATAAAAGTATACCAGTGACTGAGCCTACAGTGACTAGAGAAGGCCAGCCAACCCTGGTATACAAAGTGCAGTGGTGCGTAAGGGTTTTGCAGTTTAAAATAAATCTCAAAGTGCCATGGTAAAGAGTGTCAATTGATCTCAAACACTGAGCGGAAGCATTCATATATAAAATATCCCATAGTCTAGTAAAGCATAAATGTAGCTGATACTAGCCTCCTTCTCTGGCTTCAAAGAAAAAACAGCCTTATTCCTAAAATAAAATCCCAATTTCAGCTTCAATTTTTGTAAGTTGTTGAATATGCAATTTAAAGACAGGCCGTCATCAATTAGAATTCCAAGATATTTATTGAGGTTACAACCTCAATCTCCTTGCCCTGACAGGTGTAATAGGTGGAAGGTTCAGAGGTCTATTCTTGCATTAGAAACACCATTAGTTTAGTTTTGGCAGTATTGAGGATAAGCTTCAATTGACACAAGGTATGTGTAACAGTATAAAAAGCAGTTTGCAAGTTCTGGAAAGCTTTTGTTAAGAGATGAGGCACAACAGTAAATAACAGTATCATCAGCATAAAAATGAATTTGTGCATTTTGGACATTTTTGTCTAAATCATTTATATAAATAGTGAATAAGAGAGGACAAGTACAGAGCCTTGGGGCACACCATTCAGGACAGACAATTTAACAACATAAGCCCATTAAATTGAGTGCACTGAGTTCTATCAGACAGATAGTTAGCAAACCATGCAACTGCATGCTCCGAAAGACCTACACTCAACAATCTCTGCCTTAGTATAGCATGATCAACTGTATCAAAAGCCTTAGGAGATCAATAAAAAGTGAGACCACAGTGCTGTTTTTTTGTCAAGGGCTTCAGTGATATCATTTAAAACCTTCATGGCTGCTGTAATTGTGCTATGCTTCTTCCTGAAGCCCGATTGGTACATTGATAAAATAGAGTTAGTAATAAAAAACCTTTTAGCTGTTCACTCACAAGGGTTTCAAGTATTTTCACCAGGGGTGACAGCTTTAAGATTGGCCTATAATTATTTAAAAGAGTTGACGATCCCCCTTTTAAAAGTGTGGACAAATGCTGATTTCCAGATCTTTGGAATTTCATTACATTCCAGGGTTAGATTGAACAGATATGTAAGTGGTTCAGCTATGAAATCAGCTGCCAGATTTAAAAAGCAGGGATCCAAAAGATCAGGACCTGCAGGCTTTCTTTGATCTAAGAGTTCAGGGCTTTATGTACCACCTGCACTGAGAATGGCAGAAAGCTAAAAGTTTGACCAGCTCTCACTGGTTCATCCACACAGGGTTGTACAGAGACAGAGGACACTGGTTCATCCACACAGGGTTGTACAGAGACAGAGGACACTGGTTCATCACACAGGTTGTACAGAGACAGAGGACACTGGTTCATCCACACAGGGTTGTACAAGACAAGGACACTGAATCAAACAGCCTACCAGATGATACAAAGTGCTCATTGAAACAATTCAGCATTTCAGTTTTGTCATATATAGCAACAGAGTCCTTCAAAACACATGACGGTAATTCATTAACATTACTGTTACCAGACATAGACTTAATAGATTCCAAAACTTCTAGGTCATTCAGGTTATCAGTGGTAACAGACATAAAATATTCAGACTTGGCCTTCTGAGAAGAAAATAACACTTGTTTCTTAACTGCCTAAAATAAGCCAATCAGCATCAGAACAAAATTTCATTGCTTTAGCCCAGGCTAGATTACGGTCGTGAATAATACAAGACAGCTCAGAAGAAAACCATGGATTATCCCGCCCTTTAACCCGAACCTGCGGAATGGTGCATGTTTGTTTACTATTTGGAAAAAAACATCATGAAAGAATATCCAGGCAGTTTCCACATCAGGGATAAGCTCAATCTTGCTCCAGTCAAAATAAACAAAAATCATGAAAGAAAGCCTGCTCATTAAAACACTTCAAATTTCCTTACGAATAAAACGTGGATTTGTCTTTGGAACCTTAGTATTTCTAACAGCAACAACAGCACAATGGTCACTTAAATCATTACAAAAAACACCAACCGCAGAATATTTATGTGGAACATTTGTCAATATCAAATCAATCAGGGTAGATTTATCTGGGCATTTAAGATTTGGGCGAGTGGGTGAATTAATCAACTGGGTAAGTTCATAGAATTACAAAACATTTTTAAATCATCAGACACCGGCTTTAACCAACACCAGTTGAGATCACCAATCAAGATCATTTCACTGTAAAGAAGTTTAGACATAAGGTGCAAAAGAAGAAAATGCATCACCGAGAGCAGAGGGGGTCTATAACAGCCAATCACAGTTATAGAGGCCCTTTGAAACCTCAATATTCAAGCAAGAAATTCCAACTGTTTACAAATAGTTTCAGACTTTGCCACACTTACTGAATTTAGATTTTACATATATAGCCACACCCCACCTTTCTTAACCCGATCAGTGCGATTAAACATTGTAACCACTTATACAAATATCCTTATCAAAATAGACTTGCTGAGGCACGGTTTCAGAAAACACAATTACATCAGCATCAGTTGATTTAGCCCAAATCCTAACCCCATCAATTTTGACAATGAAAAATACCAAAACCAGATCTTGATTTAAAATCAGAGGGGGTTTGGAGACATTGCATATCAGGGCCAGGGTTAGGTTGCACGTACCTGATATCAACAACAGAAGAATAACTAGGCACCTCTGTTTAATAACCTTGCACGGCTTCTCTTTTTTAAGAGGACCTACTGCAAGCGAATTCTACAAGTGAGTTTCCAGACAATACAAAACAGTCATTTAAACCATTAACTTTGGTAGTGACACCAAGTTCGCTCACTGTTTCACCATCATGCCACAAATGCATCGGCACTTGGACGAGTGGACCGAGTGAAAAAGAGCGAGTTCCTGCAGACAAAATGTCTAATGGACGGGAGAGCACATTGTCAGATGTACTCACCCTGCGACAATGTTCGTTTTCTCCAGAGTTCAGTAAAGTCAGTGCACAAAGCAATACCACGTAWATTGTCATTTTCTCAATATACAATATACATTGTGATTGATAAGGGACCAGTGTAAAATTCATATCACGATTATGAGGCATCACCCTGTATTTCCCTGAAAGGGAGCAAAAGGCCTATAGTCTGGTTCCAGATGTCTCTGTGTAGCATGGCCTTAGCTCTGTCTGTGCTGTCTTGTGTCTTGCCAATGGTAAGTAAAACAGCATAAGTCGATCTGGGATCAGGCTAGCAATGGAGGCTACTACCATTAGATGGGAGAGCCACAACAACAATGATGCAATGACACCTGGTGGATTATACAGGCTCTGCCACTAAACCAGAGACAAGCGATTTGCAAGTATGCTGCTGATAGGAGACGATTGGCCTACTACAGCATTCACGGATCCCTGCCCCACTCACAACAGGCGCAACTGGCAGGCAGATAAAGGGACAGATCTTACAACGCCTGGATAGGTACTTTAAGTATCAGCTAACCACATCATATGTTATAGCAATCTGTCAGTCGATGGCAACCATTGGTTGATGCATGCAACGTCGCACCAGGGGAACGAGAACACGTACCCGACATCGGCCGTGTTCGAGAGCATCAAAACTAGTGCAGTCAGTCAGTCAAAATTTACCCATGATACATTGTGGTTTTGATCCTCTCAAACACGGCCACAGACACAGAGAGAGAGAGCTGGGCCCTGACAGTACATCTCAGTAAGACAAAAATAACGGTGTTCCTAAAAAGGTCCAGTTACCAGGACCACGAATACAAATTCCATCTAGACACCTTTGCCCTAGAGCACACAAAAAAATATACATACCTCAGCCTAAACATCAGCACCACAGGTAACTTCCACAAAGATGTGAATGAGCTGAGAGACAAGGCAAGAAGGGCTTTCTATGCCAACAAAAGGAACATAAAATTCGACATTCCAATTAGGATCTGGCTAAAAATACTTGAATCAGTTATAGAACCCATTGCCCTTTATGGTTGTGAGGTCTGGGTTCTGCTCACCAACCAAGAATTCACATAATGGGACAAACACCAAATGGCGCCGGAAGAAATGGCAGCAGTTTTACGGGCGCCCAACCAATTGTGCTATTATGKKGTTTTTTTGCGTTATTTTTAACTTATTTTGTACATAATGTTTCTGCAACCGTATCTTACTTCAAAAAAGAGCTTCTGGATATCAGGACAGCGATCACTCACCTCGGATTAGACAAAGATTTTTTCTACAACAAAGACGACGCACAARACATTCTCCAAACACYCCACAGGACYGACATCCCCGTWATTTGCAAGAGGAAGCGACGCAGGTACAGGGGACAAAGAGCCGGATGCCTGGTCAGGACCCGGAGAAGGCGACTGGGAAAGATGCCGTTACCGTCAATACTACTCGCCAAGAAGCAATCATTGGACAATAAATTAGACGAGGTACGATTACAAATATCCTAGCAACGGGACATCAAAAACTGTAATTATCCCATGTTTCACGGAATCGTGGCTGAATGACAACATGGATATTCAGCTAGCAGGATATCAAATCAAATCAAATGTATTTATATAGCCCTTCGTACATCAGCTGATATCTCAAAGTGCTGTACAGAAACCCAGCACGGTGGCTAGGAAAAACTCCCTAGAAAGGCCAAAACCTAGGAAGAAACCTAGAGAGGAACCAGGCTATGAGGGATGGCCAGTCCTCTTCTGGCTGTGCTGGGTGGAGATTATAACAGAACATGGCCAAGATGTTCAAATGTTCATAAATGACCAGCATGGTCAAATAATAATAATCACAGTAGTTGTCGAGGGTGCAGCACGTCAGCACCTCAGGTGTCCTTCATAGCCGATCATTAAGAGTATCTCTACCGCTCCTGCTGTCTCTAGAGAGTTGAAAACAGCAGGTCTGGGACAGGTAGCACGTCCGGTGAACAGGTCAGGGTCCCATAGCCGCAGGCAGAACAGTTGAAACTGGAGCAGCAGCACGGCCAGGTAGCCCACAAAGATCTCCGCCACGGCACAACCCAAGGGGGGGCGCCAACCCAGACAGGAAGATCACGTCAGTGACTCAACCCTCTCAAGTGACGCACCCCTCCTAGGGACGGCATGAAAGAGCACCAGTAAGCCAGTGACTCAGCCCCTGTAATAGGGTTAGAGGCAGAGAATCCCAGTGGAGAGAGGGGAACCGGCCAGGCAGAGACAGCAAGGGCGGTTCGTTGCTCCAGAGCCTTTCCGTTCACCTTCACACTCCTGGGCCAGACTACACTCAATCATATGACCCACTGAAGAGATGAGTCTTCAGTAAAGACTTAAAGGTTGAGACCGAGTCTGCGTCTCTCACATGGGTAGGCAGACCATTCCATAAAAATGGAGCTCTATAGGAGAAAGCCCTGCCTCCAGCTGTTTGTTTAGAAATTCTAGGGACAGTAAGGAGGCCTGTGTCTTGTGACCGTAGCGTATGTGTAGGTATGTACGGAAGGACCAAATCGTAAAGATAGGTAGGAGCAAGCTCATGTAATGCTTTGTAGGTTAGCAGTAAACCCTTGAAATCAGCCCTTGCCTTAACAGGAAGCCAGTGTAGGGAGGCTAGCACTGGAGTAATATGATCAAATTTTTTGGTTCTTGTCAAGATTCTAGCAGGTGTGTTCAGCACTAATTGAAGTTTATTTAGTGCTTTATCCGGGTAGCCGGAAAGTATAGCATTGCAGTAGTCTAACCTAGAAGTGACAAAAGCATGGATTAATTTTTCTGCATCATTTTTGGACAGAACGTTTCTGATTTTTGCAATGTTATGTAAATGGGAAAAAGCTGTCCTTGAAAACAGTCTTGATATGTTCGTCAAAAGAGAGATCAGGGTCCAGAGTAACGCCTAGGTCCTTCACAGTTTTATTTGAGACGACTGTACAACCATGAAGATGAATTGTCAGATTCAACAGAAGATCTCTTTGTTTCTTGGGACCTAGAACAAGCATCTCTGTTTTGTCCGAGTTTAAAAGTAGAACATTTGCAGCCATCCAATTCCTTATGTCTGAAACACAGACTTCCAGCGAGGGCAATTTTGGGGCTTCACCATGTTTCATCGAAATGTACAGCTGTGTGTCATCCGCATAGCAGTGAAAGTTAACATTATGTTTCCAAATGACATCACCAAGAGGTAAAATATATAGTGAAAACAATAGTGGTCCTAAAACGGAACCTTGAGGAACAYCGAAATGTACAGTTGATTTGTCAGAGGACAAACCATCCACAGAGACAAACTGATATCTTTCCGACAGATAAGATCTAATCCAGGCCAGAACTTGTCCGTGTAGACCAATTTGGGTTTCCAATCTCTCCAAAAGAATGTGGTGATCGATGGTATCAAAAGCAGCACTAAGGTCTAGGAGCACAAGGACAGATGCAGAGCCTCGGTCTGACGCCATTAAAAGGTAATTTACCACCTTCACAAGTGCAGTCTCAGTGCTATGGTGGGGTCTAAAACAAGACTGAAGCGTTTTGTATACATGGTTTGTTTTTAGGAAGGCAGTGAGTTGCTGTGCAACAGCTTTTTCATTTTTTGTTGTTGTGAGGAATGGGAGATTCAATATAGGCCGATAGTTCTTTATATTTTCTGGGTCAAGGTTCGGCTTTTTCAAGAGAGGCTTTATTACTGCCACTTTTAGTGAGTTTGGTACACATCCGGTGGATAGAGAGCCGTTTATTATGTTCAACATAGGAGGGCCAAGCACAGGAAGCAGCTCTTTAAGTAGTTTAGTTGGAATAGGGTCCAGTATGCAGCTTGAAGGTTTAGAGGCCATGATTATTTTCATCATTGTGTCAAGAGATATAGTACTAAAACACTTGAGTGTCTCCCTTGATCCTAGGTCCTGGCAGAGTTGTGCAGACTCAGGACAACTGAGCGTTGGAGGAATACGCAGATTTAAAGAGGAATCCGTAATTTTATTTCTAATGATCATGATCATGATCTTTTCCTCAAAGAAGTTCATGAATTTATCACTGCTGAAGTGAAAGCCATCCTCTCTTGGGGAATGCTGCTTTTTAGTTAGCTTTGCGACAGTATSAAAAAGAMATGTTGGATTATTCTTATTTTCCTCAATTAAGTTGGAAAAATAGGATGATCGAKSAGCAGTGAGGGCTCTTCGATACTGCACGGTACTGTCTTTCCAAGCTAGTCGGAAGACTTMCAGTTTGGTGTGACGCCATTTCCGTTCCGATTTTCTGGAAGCTTGCTTCAGAGCTCGGGTATTGTCTGTTAACCAGGGAGCTAGTTTCTTATGACAAATGTTTTTTGTTTTTAGGGGTGCGACTGCATCTAGGGTATTGCGCAAGGTTAAATTGAGTTCCTCAGTTAGGTGGTTAACTGATTTTTGTACTTTGACGTCCTTTGGTAGGTGGAGGGAGTTTGGAAGTGCATCTAGGAATCTTAGGGTTGTCCGAGAATTTATAGCATGACTTTTGATGATCCTTGGTTTGGGTCTGAGCAGATTATTTGTTGCGATTGCAAWCGTAATTAAATGGTGGTCCGATAGTCCAGAATTATGAGKAAAAACATTAAGATCCACAACATTTATTCCACAGGACAAACCTAGGTCCAGAGAATGACTGTGGCAGTGAGTAGGTCCGGAGACATGTTGGACAAAATCCACTGAGTCGATGATGGCTAGTCATTGACTACAGCTCAGCATTCAACACCATAGTACCCTCAAAGCTCATCACTAAGCTAAGGATCCTGGGACTAAACACCTCCCTCTGTAACTGGATCCTGGACTTCCTGACGGGCCGCCCCCCAGGTGGTCAGGGTAGGTAGCAACACATCTGCCACACTGATCCTCAACACTGGAGCTCCACAGGGGTGCGTGCTCAGTCCCCTCCTGTACTCCCTGTTCACCCACGACTGCATGGCCAGGCATGACTCCAACACCATCATTAAGTTAGCAGATGACACAACAGTGGTAGGCCTGATCACCGACAATGACGAGACAGCCTATAGGGAGGAGGTCAGAGACCTGGCCGGGTGGTTCCAGAATAAAAACCTATCCCTCAACGTAACCAAGACTAAGGAGATGATTGTGGACTACARGAAAAGGAGGACCGAGCACGCCCCCATTCTCATCGACGGGGCTGTAGTGGAGAAGGTTGAGAGCTTCAATTTCCTTGGTGTCCACATCAACAACAAACTAGAATGGTCCAAACACACCAAGACAGTCGTGAAGAGGGCCCGACAAAGCCTCAGGAAACTAAAAWGGTTTGGCATGGGTCCTAAGATCCTCAAAAGGTTCTACAGCTGCAACATCGAGAGCATCCTGACTGGTTGCATCACTGCCTGGTACGGCAATTGCTCGGCCTCTGACCGCAAGGCACTACAGAGGGTAGTGCGTACGGCCCAGTACATCACTGGGGCTCAGCTGCCTGCCATCCAGGACCTCTACACCAGGCGGTGTCAGAGGAAGGCCCTAAAAATTGTCAAAGACCCCAGCCACCCTAGTCATAGACTGTTCTCTCTGCTACCGCATGGCAAGCGGTACCGGAGTGCCAAGTTTAAGACAAAAAGGCTTCTCAACAGCTTTTACCCCAAAGCCATAAGACTCCTGAACCGGTAATCAAATGGTTACCCGGACTTTTTGCATTGTGTGCCCCCCCCCAAACCCTCTTTTTATGCTGCTGCTACTCTCTGTTTATCATATATGCATAGTCACTTTAACTATACATTCATGTACATACTACCTCAATTGGGCCGACCAACCAGTGCTCCCGCACATTGGCTAACCGGGCTATCTGCATTGTGTCCCGCCACCCGCCACCCGCCACCCACCACCCGCCAACCCCTCTTTTACGCTACTGCTACTCTCTGTTCATCATATATGCATAGTCACTTTAACCATATCTACATGTACATACTACCTCAATCAGCCTGACTAACCGGTGTCTGTATGTAGCCTCGCTACTTTTATAGTCTCGCTACTGTATATAGCCTGTCTTTTTACTGTTGTTTTATTTTTTTACTTACCTATTGTTCACCTAACACCTTTTTTGCACTATTGGTTAGAGCCTGTAAGTAAGCATTTCACTGTAAGGTCTACACCTTTTGTATTCGGTGCACRTGACAAATAAACTTTGATTTGATTTGATTTGAGACTCTGCATACAGAATTCTGCAAAAATGTCCTCCATGTACAACGTAAAACACCAAATAATGAATGCAGAGCAGAATTAGGCCGATACCCGCTAATTATCAAAATAGAGAAAAGAGAAGTTAAATTCTACAACCACCTAAAAGGAAGCAATTCCCAAACCTTCCATAACAAAGCCTTCCCCTACAGAGAAATAAACCTGGAGAAGAGGCCCCTAAGCAAGCTGGTCCTGGGGCTCTTTTCACAAACACAAACACACCCCAAAGGGCCCCAGGACAGCAACACAATTACACCCAACTAAATCATGAGAAAACAAAAAGCTAATTACTTGACACATTGGAAAGAATTTACAAAAAACTGAGCAAACTAGAATGCTATTTGGCACTAAACAGAGAGTACAGAGTGGCAGAATACCTGCCCACTGTGACTGACCCAAAATGAAGGAAATCTTTGACWATGTACGGACTCAGTGAGCATAGCCTTGCTATTGCGAAAGTCCGCCGAAGGCAGACCTGGCTCTCAAGAGAAGACAGACTATGTGCACACTGCCCACAAAATGAGTTGGAAACTGAGCTGCACTTCCTAACCTCATGMSAAATATATGACCATATTAGAGGCACATATTTCCCACAATGAATTCGAAAACAAATCCAATTTGATAAACTCCCATATCTATTGGGTGAAATACCACAGTGTGCAATCACAGCAGCAAGATTTGTGACCTKTTGCYMYAAGAAAAGGGCAACCAGTGAAGAACAAACGCCATTGTAAATACAACCTATATTTATGTTTATTTATTTTCACTTTTTTTTCACATCGTTACAACACTGTATATAGACATAATATGACATTTGAAATGTCTTTATTATTTTGGAACTTTTGTGAATGTAATGTTTACTGTTCATTTTATGTTTATTTCACTTTTGTTTATTATCTATTTCACCTGCTTTGGAGATGTAAACATATGTTTCCCATGCCAATAAATCCCCTTAAATTGAAAATATTTTATTGAGAGAGAGACAAACACACACACGCACACACATGAAAATAACACATACATTGACATGTATGGATGTAAATTTAGCAAAATGGCATAACGTGGCATCTCTCATCATTTTATTTACTTTTTTCAAAAACCCACGGGCTGTATTTGATTGACCCTCATTTATTGAAATTGAATCAATTCATGTATTTATTATTATTGAACGTATTATTCTGATCACTTTTTTTCTTGATAAATTCCGATTGGTACCGGTCGTATCTAGTTATCATAGCTACAAAGTCAGAATTATGGTTTAATCCCGCCTATCTCTACAATGTATCTTCTTGAAACCTTACCCACTCTGCTAACCTTATACCTAACTCTACCCTTGAATGAATACCAAAAAGCAAATGTTTGTTTTCATGAATTTGTACGATAAATTCTAATTTTACTTCTTTGTGGCTGTGGTAACTAGTGACCACGGAAGCCAGTGTCGTGACGTATTCAACGTGCGACCGCTTGCATGAAATCGACACAAGACACAATCAGTCGTGATGTATTTTGCAACAGGCGTCTGGTCGTCCAGGCGAAGAGAGTATACACGAAAATTATGTGGTCCAGGTATCGGTTCATTTGGGTAAATACATGTTGCTACATATTTCTGAATTAATTGGAGTCAGTCAAGACAATACTAAACATGCTGACGTCTAATAGTGTGTGCTACATTTTGGTTAGAGAATTTTTTTTGCTGCACGCTTTGGTCCCAAATCCTTTCSGTGTGTTGTTGGAGGCTCTGACATGACACATGCGGGCTAGCTTCAAACGTGGTTCAAGTTAGCTAGCTAGCATACCGGTAGTTAGGATTCACAGTAGCCAATAATCAAAACATTGTATTGCCGTGCCAGTATGTACATTGCCAGAGAGTAGGTAACGCTACTGTGAACTAGCTATTTGAGTTATATATTAGTTAAATTAGGCATCTTAAGGGCATGTTTTTCTCAGCGTGTGGTGTCTATAGTACGTCTAGCCAGTCGGCTGAGGAGGCAAAGAAGGGAAAAATWGAAGGCAAGGGTCAGGTGTCTTGTTTTCCTTCCTCGGACCCAACTGAAGGCACTCAAATGGGGAGCCATACCCTGGAGACCATGACCTATTCGAGTCATTCACTCAAAAGCGGTAAGCTCTCAGCCGTCCAATCAAACACAAGGCTAGAGCTATTAGTCCCTCTCTCACACAAGAGCAGGATAAAGCACAAACTTAAAGTGGAGCCTTCCATTGTCTCTGCTCCAGTCCTCCCTAGTGTAGCTATTAGCAACCATGGGCTTGAACCTGACTCTGAGTGCATTGCTCCCACAGACAACACTCAAGCAAATCTGAGATCAGATCTAAAGCAGATCTCTGTGTCTCTGACCTGCTCTGACCTGCCCCTGAGTCAGTCCCCCTCCATGCACTCCCCTTGCCCTCCCTCCACAGTGCACATCAATAGACAGCCCCTGCCAGTCACACACGCCTCTTACCTCTGCTGCAGCCCTGTGGCACAGGTCCACGACCCATCCCTAACCACAACCGCAGCCCCCATTAGATCCACAAACCATAGACAACGCCTGAAAGGGGGCCTAAAGCACAACAGAAAAGGAGTCTCTCCTCTCTCCATGCGACACAAGAGGCATTCGCGGCGCCGGTGTAACATCCAGTTCTGGTGCCAGGTGTGGCTGAAGCGGGGGCACAGAAAGTGGCGGAGAGCCAGGTGTCTCCACTGGTTCTCCATGATCAGAGCTAAAAGACTGGYGGAAACCAGGAGACTCCTGTCTATTGTCAACACACAGATGTCTTATAAATACACTGGGGAATTGGAGGAAAGTCAGAAATGGCAGAAGGTACGCAAAGGAAAAGAAGTGGTCACTACGGCCATTGCATGTGATGGTCAAGGCCTGGACAGTGCAGAGGACAGCCAGGCAAGTTCAAATTGCATTACACCAACATAGCAGTCAATACAAAGTCCATGAGCATGTACATGTCATCCATTTATATGCTCAGGCCTATCCAAACACATTTATAAATCAATACAAGAGACCCATACTGACAGCAATAAAATCCAAAATAGCTAAATACTGTTTACTTATTTAGGCAAAGGGGAGTTTGGAACAGAAGGTGTGTCCGTCTGTGGGCACATCAGTGCTGTGTAGCAACCCTGTCAAGGAGGAGGACCAGGGCATAGTCAGAGCTAGGGATGCGGCCACCGCCACTAAACAGGACACATTGGTGACAAAGCGAGCAGTGCTGCATCYACCTCAGAGCCAGTGGGCGTCCACGGACGTCAGCTGGGAAGCAACAACGACGCTCATCCATGGTACATTTTGTTTTTCTTAAACTTTTAAAATGTTTCCTTAAGTGCTGCCTTGAGTGTCTAATGTTCTTTCTATCTCCGCAGAGTTCCTTGACTGCTTCTATGTGAAGTACGGAAGTTTCATCCCATTGAGCAAGAGCGATGTACTGAAGCACCTTAACAAGAAGCTGAACACTGACCTTACTATATGGTTAGATTACTGTTGGTTATTACTGCATTGTCGGAACTAGAAGCACAAGCATTTCGCTACACTCGCATTAACATCTGCTAACCATGTGTATGTGACTAATAAAATTTGATTTGATTTGACTAAGGGGCAAGTACATAATAAATACAACAGAGAAGACATGGTTTTAGTTCCCTCACTTCATAATGCAATATGAGTAGTATGCCCTGTTTTTCCTGATCATGTGGCCTGACTTGGGTATACTAGGCCAGGGCTGCCCAACCCTCTTCCTGGAGATCTACTGTCCTGTAGGTTTTCAGTCCAACCCTCTTCCTAGAGATCTACCGTCCTGTTGGTTTTCAGTCTAACCCTCTTCCTAGAGATCTACCGATCCTGTAGGTTTTCAGTCCAACCCTCTTCCTGGAGATCTACCGTCCTGTAGGTTTTCAGTCCAACCCTCTTTCTAGAGATCTACCGTCTGTTGGTTTCAGTCCAACCCTCTTTCTAGAGATCTACCGTCCTGTTGGTTTTCAGTCCAACCCTCTTTCTAAGATCTACCGTCCTGTTGGTTTTCAGTCCAACCCTCTTTCTAGAGATCTACCGTCCTGTTGGTTTTCAGTCCAACCCTCTTCCTAGAGATCTCGTCCTGTTGGTTTTCAGGTCCAACCCTCTTCCTAGAGATCTACCGTCCTGTAGGTTTTCAGCCCAACTGTAATTTACCACACCTGATTCTATTTATTAGCTGTTTATTAGCTGCACACCAAGCTGAATCAAGTATTTTAGGTTAGGGTTGGACTGAAAACTTACAGGACAGTAGAACTGGAAGAGGGTTGGGCAACCCTGCTCTAGGCCCTAGCTGTATCTTATATCTCTGGCCCTGGACAACTTTAGACCCAAGGTATAGCCTATCCTGTTGAGGTCACATGGTCAAGGAAAAACTCAGGGCCCTAGGAATTATGAGGCTCTCTACTAAAGAACAAAACAATGTTCTGTTCTGCYCTCTTTCATAGGAAGTATTTAATCTCTGCAGTAGTAATGAAGTACCAGGCTGTCCTAGCGCATAGAATGATGCCCGCTTTCCAGGTGGTCTACAACAAGCACACTCTGACACTGGAAGACTTGTCTACGCTGGACGATCAGAACTGGCTCAATGACCAGGTTGGTGCCTTTGACCCAAATCCACCAATTTTACCATGATATACAGTGCCTTTGGAAAGTATTCAAAMCCCTTGACTTTWMCWCATTTTTGATGCGTTACAGCCTTATTCATAACTGGATTAAATAAAAATCCTCAGGAATCTACACACAATACCCCATATTGACAAACCGAAAAGAGGTTATTTGACATTTTAGAAAATAAATAAAAAACATAWATACTTTATTCAGACCCTTTGCTATGAGACTTGAACATTGAGCTCAGGTGCATATTGTTTCTATTGATCATCCTTGAGATGTTTCTACAACTTGATTGGAGTCTACCTGTGGTCAATTCAATTGATTGGACAAGATTTGGAAAGGTGCACAACYGTCTATATAAGATCCCACAGCTSACAGTGCATGTCAGAGCAAAAAACAAGCCATAAGGTCGAAGGAATYGTCTGTAGAGCTCAGAGACAGGATTGTGT
Source organism: Salvelinus sp. IW2-2015 (assembly GCF_002910315.2). Lineage (NCBI taxonomy): Eukaryota > Metazoa > Chordata > Actinopteri > Salmoniformes > Salmonidae > Salvelinus > Salvelinus sp. IW2-2015. The sequence goes on from NC_036859.1 coordinate 33,912,445, forward strand.
CAAGGCACAGATCTGGGAGGGGTACCAGAAAATGTCTGCAGCRTTGAAGATCCCCAGTAACACAGTGGCCTCCATCATTCTTAAATKAAAAGTTTGGAACCATCAAGACTCTTCCTCGAGCTGGCCGCCCGGCCAAACTGAGCAATCGGAGGAATAAGGGCCTTGGTCACATAGGTGACCAAGAACCCGATGGTCACTCTGACAGAGTTCCAGAGTTCCTCTGTGGAGATGGGAGAATCTTCCAGAAGGACAACCATCTCTGCAGCACTCCACCAATCAGGCCTTTATGGTAGAGTGGCCAGACGGAAGCTACTCCTCAGTAAAAGGCACATGACAGCCCGTTTGGAGTTTGCCAAAAGGTACCTAAAGACTCTCAGACCTTGAGAAACAAGATTCTCTGGTCTGATGAAACCAAGATTGAAGTCTTTGGCCTGAATACCAAGCGTCACGTCTGGAGGAAACCTGGCACCATCCCTACGGTGAAGCATGGTGGTGGCAGCATCATGCTGTGTGGATGTTTTTCAGCGGCAGGGAGACGAGTCAGGATCAAGGCAAAGATGAATGGAGCAAAGTACAGCGAGATCCTTCATGAAAACCTGCTYCAGACCGCTCAGGACCTCAGACTTGGGCAAAGGTTCACCTTCCAACAGGACAACGATCATAAGCACACAGCCAAGACAACGAAGGAGTAGCTTCGGGACAAGTCTCTGACTGTCCTTGATTTGCCCAACCAGACGAGTTTCAGGAGAAAGTTCTTTGTTTCTGGCCATTTTGAGCCTGTAATCGAACCAACAAATGATGATCMTCCAGATACTCAACTAGTCTAAAGAAGGCCAGTTTTATTGCTTCTTTAATCAGAACAACAGTTTTCAGCTGTGCTAACATAATTGCAAAAGGCTTTTCTAATGATCAGTTAAYCTTTTAAAATTATAAAYTTGGATTAGCTAACACAACGTGYCATTGGAACACAGGRGTTATGGTTGCTGATAATGGGCCTCTATGCCTATGTAGATAATCCATAAAAAATCWACCTCTGCCATATCGTGGATTCAGAGCTAATAGAACTCAAAGGGTTTTCTTTAATGGAAGCGTCTCTAATGTYAAACATGTAAAGTGTGGTGTACAGCAGGGCAGCTCTCTAGGCCCTCTATTCTTTTCTATTTTTACCAAAGTGACTGGCATTCCAGCTACAATAGTCATTTACAACATTAACAATGTCTACACTGTATTTCTGATCAATTTGATGTTATTTTAATGGACCAAAAATGTGCTTTTCTTTCAAAAACAAGGACATTTCTAAGTGACCCCAAACTTTTGAACGGTGGTATATATCCATAGACTGATATATAGTGTTATATACGGTCCTGAATGAATTGTGAATAATGATGAGTGAGGAAGTTAGTCACACAAATATCATACCCCAAGACATGCYGACCTCTCACCAATACAATATTCGTGAGTTAGCATTTTTTGAGGGGTATGATATTTCTGCATTCGATTCATTTAGGAATATCCTTAACCATGGTAGCATCCACATGAATGTAGAACTGTTTGACTCAAATGACACTACGTTATTTACCATTCATTTCTAATGRGCACAAAATAATCTGAAACACAACCGAAACACACAGCAAATGCATCCAACAAATTTGTCACAAGCTTCATGTAAWSATTGATTGCTAGGAATATGGGACCAAATACTAAACTTTTGACTATAATACACACAAAGGAATKTGTCCCAATACTTTCGTTCCCCTAAAATAGGGGCACTATGTACTAAAMGTGCTGTAATTTCAGTTGMTAATTCCCTCAAATTAAAGTTGACAGTCTGCACTTCAACCTCAGTCATTGTATAATTTCWATTTCAATTTTCATTGTAAGGTCATGAATATGTATGGAGAATTAATCATGGAGTCTGCACAACACAAGGTAGGTTTTATTTCACATTATATTTCCTCTATTCTATCAAGAAATATTCATAATGTATTATAATGATGTGTTACATTTATAATAATGAGTCTGATCACAGAGGGGTAGAAATTCAACAATAGCCTGAGTCCTGATGCAATTGCGCTTATATAACAAATGGGAGCAACTTTGATTGTCGTCCCTCCATTTGATGCATGTGGTCTTGGTTCCTGAATGAACGTTTTTTTTATTTTTTTACTTTTCTAGGTCCATTTCTTTAACAGCTTCTTCCACCGACAGCTCATGACCAAAGGATATGAAGGKGTGAAGAGGTGGACCAAGAAGGTAAAGGCTGAATTTCAGATTGTTGAACTTTGTTTTGATCTTTCAGAATSGATGTCACTCAAAAGCTTCTGATAAACATTGGAGATGGGGTCTGTTCTGTTTCAATTCAGGAGATTATTTGTGATGTACATCAACTTTAATTGGTGATAATGGAATTGACCCCAACCCGGACCAGGGTCGTTCATTTTAGCTTTCCATTACAACTTTTTTTATTTTTACATTCCGTATTCTAATGACATCCCTGGCGTCTGTTTCACTTCGTGCAAACCGTTTCTACCCTACTGAACACATCCCTGGCGTCTGTTTCACTTCGTGCAAACCGTTTTCTACCCTACTGAACACTCCCTGGCTTCTTTTCACTTCGTGCAAACCGTTTTCTACCCTACTGAACACATCCCTGGCGTCTGTTCACTTCGTGCAAACCGTTTTCTACCCTACTGAACACATCCCTGGCGTCTGTTTCACTTTCGTGCAAACCGTTTTCTACCTCTACTGAACACATCCCTGGGTCTGTTTCACTTCGTGCAAACCGTTTCTACCCTACTGAACACATCCCTGGCGTCTGTTTCACTTCGTGCAAACCGTTTTCTACCTACTGAACACATCCCTGGCGTCTGTTTCACTTCGTGCACCCGTTTTCTACCCTACTGAACACATCCCTGGCGTCTGTTTCCACTTCGTGCAAACCGTTTTCTACCCTACTGAACACATCCCTGGCGTCTTTTCACTTCGTGCAAACCGTTTTCTACCCTACTGAACACATCCCTGGCGTCTGTTTCACTTCGTGCAAACCGTTTTCTACCCTACTGAACACATCCCTGGCGTCTGTTTCACTTCGTGCAAACCGTTTTCTACCCTACTGAACACATCCCTGGCGTCTGTTTCACTTCGTGCAAACCGTTTTTCTACCCTACTGAACACATCCCTGGCGTCTGTTTTCACTTCGTGCAAACCGTTTTTCTACCCTACTGAACACATCCGCTGGCGCTGTTTCCCG
>NC_036859.1:33920447-33922950 GCF_002910315.2 Salvelinus sp. IW2-2015
GCAAACCACTGTTTCTACTTCGTGGCAAACCGTTTCTACCCTACTGAACACATCCTGGCGTCTGTTTCACTTCGTGCAAACCGTTTTTACCTACTGAACACATCCCTGGCGTCTGTTTCACTTCGTGCAAACCGTTTTCTACCTACTGAAACACATCCCTGGCGTCTGTTTCACTTCGTGCAAACCGTTTTCTACCCTACTGAACACATCCCTGGCGTCTGTTTCACTTCGTGCAAACCGTTTTCTACCCTATGAACACTCCTGGCGTCTGTTTCACTTCGTGCAAACCGTTTTTTACCCTACTGAACACATCCCTGGCGTCTGTTTCACTTCGTGCAAACCGTTTTCTACCCTACTGAACACATCCCTGGCGTCTGTTTCACTTCGTGCAACCGTTTTCTACCCTACTGAACACATCCTGGGTCTGTTTCACTTCGTGCAAACCGTTTTCTACCCTACTGAACACATCCCTGGCGTCTGTTTCACTTCGTGCAAACCGTTTCCTACCCTACTGAACACATCCCTGGCGTCTGTTTCACTTCGTGCAAACGTTTTCTACCCTACTGAACACATCCCTGGCGTCTGTTTTCACTTCGTGCAAACCGTTTTCTACCCTACTGAACACATCCCTGGTTCTGTTTCACTTCGTGCAAACCGTTTTCTACCCTACTGAACACATCCCTGGCGTCTGTTTCACTTCGTGCAAACCGTTTTCTACCCTACTGAACACATCCCTGGCGTCTGTTTCACTTCGTGCAAACCGTTTTCTACCTACTGAACACATCCCTGGCGTCTGTTTCACTTCGTGCAAACCGTTTTCTCACCTACTGAACACATCTTGGCGTCTGTTTCACTTCGTGCAAACCGTTTTCACCTACTGACACATCCCTGGCGTCTGTTTCACTTCGTGCAAACCGTTTTCTACCCTACTGAACACATCCCTGGCGTCTGTTTCAACTTCGTGCAACCGTTTTTCTACCCTACTGAACACATCCTGGCGTCTGTTTCACTTCGTGCAAACCGTTTTCTACCTACTGAACACATCCCTCGCGTCTGTCTGTTCCCCTGTGTCCTGCAGGTGGATCTCTTCTCCAAGGCTCTGCTGCTGATACCCATTCACCTGGAGATCCACTGGTGTCTGGTGACGGCTGACACCGCCAGCAAGAGGATCCACCTCTACGACTCCCAGGGCATCGTTTTCAAGGAGGCTGCTGAGGTAACGTTGACATAACTTTTACTGATTTAACTTTTGTTTCTACAGGTTATTCTCATTGAGATCAAATCTAAATCAGACCTCACAACTGATGCCTCCCTACACCAGCTTTATGTGTGTCTGAATGCATTGGTGGTAGGGAAGACTCAAGCATATTTTAATAGGATGAACATGAAAATGCTTTATTTTATTTTAGCTATAATATGCTACTGTGGCTAAATATCTCACTTGACTGAAAGGAATGCTTTCATTTCATCCATACCCTTGCCCTGCACATTGTGGAATGACTTAACCAGTAGTGAATGTGTCCATATTCAATAACACAATATACATTCCAGTGATGTAAATGTTTAAACAAAATCGAGATCCTTACCTTTAAGAAAAATCCTTAACTGAAAAACATGTTTTATTTTTTTTGCCCACAAATTTAAAATCACTGTGCATTTTTCACAAAACATATTATTTTCTGTGTGTAGCCTAACTGGAATAACAAAGATGAATCTTTCATTAATTCTTTGAGTGCCAGTTCTTCTGTTCTCGTGGAGATTCTTCTGAATATGTTTGTTTGTCTGTATATACTGACATGGCTTCTTGTTCGACTAACCTACAATATGTATTAATCGAGGAGTTGTTAACCATAGGACAGAATTTGCTTTTGGGCTTAAAATGGGTGCCAGTTCCCTTGATGTGTTACTAGGCCCGAATCAGTGTTTTGCGAAAAAACACATGCTTAAGTTTAATCTTGCGAAAGAATTTAAACAGATCTTACTTTCGTATCGAATGGTTTATCTGTACATGTAGGTAACAAAGAAGAGAGGCCCTTGGATAAGACTGAGACTTGAGCGTCAGTAAGGTCTTTTTTGGAGAGGTTAATTACCGCGTCCCGCTGTAGCTCCGTGTCCACGGCCTGTGTTCCTGGTCTCCTCTTCGACCGCTTACCTCTCCTGCATCGTTTCTTTTCTTTCGTGGAGCCCTCTGTTGCTTCCGGCTAAAAAACGGACTGTGTGCCATGGAAGCTGGAGTCACTGTCTGTAGGGAATTCGCTCTCGGTGGATGCCTCTGTGTCCAAGTTTCCATGTCCTCCCGCTGCTGCGGTATCTGCGTCCCCCGATCAGCGGTGCGTCCTCTGTCGGCCTCTGCGTGCTCCTGTCCTTGGGCCTTCCCATGCGTACACCTGGTTGAGCTGGTAATCCTCTGTGTCTCGCTGGTATTTCCTGATTTTTGTTGCTTGTAAGAGTCTCTGTATTTCCAATGGACTGCTTGATCGGTCGTTATATATTTAATTTCATT
>NC_036859.1:33930027-33966857 GCF_002910315.2 Salvelinus sp. IW2-2015
AATTATTGGCTATAAAGACCTGGGGAAAGTTGTGTAATTTAAATAAAAACCAGAGAGGAAGAGGCAAAACTTTTGTAACTTTGGTGAATTTGGGAGCATGCAAGACAAGACATAATGCACACTGATCCTGCCTGCCCCTCCTGCTCCTCTCCCCGCTGGCCTGCCTGCCCCCTCCTCTCTTCCCTCAGCTGGCCTGCCTGCCCCCTCTCTCTCTCCTCGCGCTGGCCTGTCCTCCTCCTCCTCCTGCCCCTCACGATGCCTGCCCATTATAATTTAATGGAAAACGAATAAAAAATGGTTTTTATTTGTCACATCCCTAATATATTCATGTTTTATCATAGCTTAATTAAATTGTTACTTGCTTAAAATTGTATTTGTTACTTGAACAAATACAATTTCCAATCATTAAAATGCTATTTCACCTGATTTAATGTAGACGAAGTCAACATTTAATTTTTTCTCCCCCCTTTCCATTCTATAGAATGTTTTAAGGTACATACATACTGAAGCGAAGGAGAGGAAGCAAACTGCATTTCAAAATGGCTGGAAGATGTATATCAACGAGGTATGATACATTGAGCTGTGTGTGGATCTTTGAAATTGAGTTTTAATGTTTGCTTGATCATTTTTTAACACAATAGAACAAAAATACTGGTCTTTAAGGGATTGCCTGCAGAAATCCTGCCAAAAATGCCATTTGAAATGTAGCCCATGATAATCACTGTTTTGGGTGTCTAACTCCTATTGATTTTTCGCAGAGAATACCACAACAGACAAATGAAAACGACTGTGGAGTTTTTGTGTTAGAGGTACCAGTGTATTTAAAAATATATATATCCTTGATTATTTGAATTGTCTGCTTTTATCGTCATGTACCTCTGTGTCAGTGCAATCTTAATAAAGTATTACTTTCTGTCTCACTCACCCTGTTCATTCGTGTACCTTTCTCTCAGTACTGCAGGTGCCTTGCTTTGGGGAAACCGCTGCAATTCTCCCAAGGGGACATGCCGACTGTGCGAAAGAGAATCTACAGAGAGCTCTGTGAATGCAAGCTACAGGGCTGACAAAATGGACCTTTCACCTTTTCACCATCCTCACTCACCTCACCTGGGTCATACTAATTAGGGCACACTGTAGCAAAATGTTTTGCAATGGTAAAACAAAGTAGAGATTGTCCTGTCTTTCAAGAATCCTTGAGCCATAGAAAATGGGGGGGGGGGGGTTGGTTTGGACCCTGTCATTGTGTTAGCTGATATATCTAATTAGTGGAGAAGCATCTCCACCCCATATTCTGACAACCTGTCATTTCAAGCCGCATGGTAGCAGACTGACTAGCTGGTATTTATTTTAGCTTATGGTGTAACAAAATATGTTGTGRACAGTCTGTAATGACAGCAGACTAGTTGGTCTCCTAGATGTTGACATTTTTATTTTATAAAGAACTTGTATGAACTTGGTACTTACTGACTTAACAAAGTCTGAGGCAACTCTATATACGTGTGTCCACTGTTTTTCAATGGTTATTGCATTATTCTACATGAGCTTCAACAACGCTTAGACTATTGTTGAAGGCGGCAGACCGAATAGMAACTTACCATTGAATGTATTGAACATACGGAAGTATTCTATCTAGTTTTTGTTCACAATTTCGTTATAGTTTGTGTTTTAGACATTTCTGTATGGGTCAAATTTAAGTTTTTTTGAATTGGAAAAATTGCATTCATTTAAATGTATTCTGTTGTCCCTTTGTCAGTTAGATTTGCAATTTACCTTTAAGACTTAAGTTTTCCTATTATGTCATGTCTATCTCCCGGAGGCTCAGTTCTGTAACAGGTCAGCAGGAGGTTAATTTGGATCAGGTTTTGAGCCATTAAAAAGTAAATCAGGGCCCTTATTCATAAASCGTGTTAAGGTAGGACTGCTCTGAGAAGCTTTGAGAATACAGTCCCAGAAGGATACGTAATGTTTTTGTGTCTTTGTCACCTTACTTTCAAGAAAGACATAATCTGGTATTTTTATTTAACCAGGCAAGTCAGTTAAGAACAAATTCTTATTTACAATGAAGGGCTACCGGGRAACAACTGCCTTGTTCAGGGGTAGAACGACAGATTTTTACCTTGTCAGTTCGGGGATTTGATCCAGCAACCTTTCGGTTACTGGCTCTAACCACTAGGCAACCTGCCGCCCCAATATTGAACAAAGTTATTGTAAAGTATATGTACATAATAATGTTAAAGTAACTAAATTAATTTGATTTAGAGCCACTCTGTGGTGCATTATTTTACCTAATGTATTGTACATATTTTCACTTAACAGATTTGATATGCATGTTGAGATTATGAATAATGGCGAGATATATATACACATACATTTGGACACGTACTCAATACAGGATTTTTCTTTATTATTACTACGTTCTACATTGTAGAATAATAGTGAATACATCAAAACTATGAAATAACACATGGAAACATGTAGTTACAAAAAAGTGTAAAACAAATCAAAATATATTTTATATTTGAGATTCATCAAAGTAGCCACCCTTTGCCTTGATGACAGCTTTGCTCACACTTGACATTATCTCAAMCAGCTTCATGATGGAGTCACCTGGAATGCATTTCAATTAACAGGTGTGCCTTGTTCATTTGTGGAATTTCTTCCTTAATGCGTTTGAGCCAATCGGTTGTGTTGTGACAAGGTAGGGGTGGTATATAGAAGATAGCCCTATTTGGTAAAAGACCAAGTCCATATATGGCAAGAACAGCTCAAAAAGCAAAGAGAAATGATAGTCCATCATTACTTTAAGACATGAAGATCAGTCAATATGGAACATTTCAAGAACTTTGAAAGTTTCTTCAGTTGCAAAAAAACATCAAGATCAATGATGACACTGGCTCTCATGAGGACCGCCACAGGAAATGAAGACCCAGAGTTACCTCTGCTGCAGAGGATAAGTTCGTTAGAGTTACCAGCCTCAGAAATTGCAGCCAAAATAAATGCTTCAGAGTTCAAGTAACAGGTAYATCTCATCAACTGTTCAGAGGAGACTGCGTGAATCAGGCCTTGATGGTTGAATTGCTGCAAATAAACCACTACTAAAGAACACCAATAAGAAGAAGAGACTTGCTTGGGCCAAGGAACACGACCAATGGACATTAGACCGGTGGAAATCTGTCCTTTGGTCTGATGAGTCCAAATTTGTGATTTTTGGTTCAAACCACCGTGTCTTTGTGAGACGCAGAGTTGGTGAACAGAAGATCTCTGCATGTGTGGTTCCCACCGTGAAGCATGGAGGAGGTGTGATGGTGTTTTGCTGGTGACATTGTCTGTGATTTATTTAGATTTCAAGGCACACTTAACCAGCATGGCTACCACAGCATTCTGCAGCAATACGCCATCCCATCTGGTTTGCTCTTAGTGGGACTATCCATTTTTTGTTTCTCAACAGGACAATGACCCAAAACACCTCCAGGCTGTGTAAGGGCAATTTGACCAAGAAGGACAGTGATGGAGTGCTGCATCATGACCTGGCCTCCACAATCACCCAACCTAAACCCAATTGAGATGGTTTGGGATGAGTTGGACCGAAAGGCAGGAAAAGCAGCCAACAAGTGCTCAGCATATGTGGGAACTCCTTCAAGACTGTTGGAAAAGCATTCCGGGTGAAGCTGGTTGAAAGAATGCCAAGAGTGTTCAAAGCTGTCCTCAAGGCAAAGGGTGGCTACTTTGAAGAATATGAAATATACTTTGTTGGTTACTACATGATTCTATTTGTGTTATGATACAGGCCTCCCGAGTGGCGCAGTGGTCTAAGACACAAGAGGTGTTACTGCAGTACCTGGTTCAAATCCAGGCTGCATCACATCCGGCCGTGATTGGGAGTACCATAGGGCGGCGCACAATTGGCCCGGCGTAGGCCGTCATTGTAAATAAGAATTTGTTCTTAACTGACATGCCTTGTTAAATAAAACAAAAAATGTCATAGTTTGATGCTTCACTATTATTCTACAATGTAGAAAATAGAAAAATAAAGAAAAACCCTTGAATGAGTAGGTGTGTCTGAACTTTTGAGTGGTACTGTGTGTATGTATATATATATATACATACATACATACATACATACATACATACATACACACACACACACACACACACACACACACACACACACTGCATTCGGAAAGTATTCAGACCCCTTGACTTGAAGCACCTTTAGCAGCGATTACAGCCTCGAGTCTTCTTGGCTATGACGCTACAAGCTTGGCACAACTGTATTTGGAGATTTTGTCCCATTCTTCTCTGCTGATCCTCAAGCTCTGTCAGGTTGGATGGGAAGCGTTGCTGCACAGCTATTTTCAGGTCTCTCCAGAGATGTTTGATCGGGTTAAAGTCCGTGCTCTGGCTGGGCCACTCAAGGACATTCAGAGACTTGTCCTGAAGTCACTAYTGCGTTGTCTTGTCTGTGTGCTTAGGGTTGTTGTCCTGTTGGAAGGTGAACCTTCGCCCCAGTCTGAGGTCCTGAGYGCTCTGGAGCAGATTTTCATCAAGGATCTCTCTGTACTTTGCTTCATTCATCTTTGCCTCGATCCGGACTAGTCTCCCAGTCCCTGCCACTGAAAAGCATCCCCACAGCATGATGCTGCCACCACCATGCTTCACCGTAGGGATGGTGCCAGGTTTCCTCCAGACGTGACGCTTGGCATTCAGGCCAAACAGTTCAATCCTGGTTTCCATCACAGACCAGAGAATCTTTTTCTCATGGTCTGAGAGTCCTTTAGTTGCCTTTTGCGCAACCAGCAGGCTTTCATGTGCCTTTTACTGAGGAGTGTCTTCTGTCTGGCCCACTCTACCATATAGGCCTGATTGGTTGAGTTCTGCGAGATGGTTGTCCTTTCTGGAAGGATCTCCCATCTCCACAGAGGAACTCGAGAGCTCTGACAGAGTGACCATCGGGTTCTTGGTCCTCCCTGACCAGGCCTTCTCCCCCGATTGCTCAGTTTGGCCGGGCGGCAGCTTGAGGAAGAGTCTTGCTGGTTCAAAACCTTCCATTTAAGAATGATGGAGGCCACTGTGTTCTTGGGGACCTTCAATGCTGTAGAAATGTTGTTGGTACCCCTCTCCAGATCTGTCGCGCAACACAATCCTGTCTTGGAGCTTTACGAAACATTCTTGACCTCATGGCTTGGTTTTTGCTCTGACATCCCTGTCAACTGTTGGACCTTAATATGACAGGTGTGTGCTTTCCAATCGTGTCCAATCAATTGATTTTCCACAGGTGGACTCCATCAAGTTGTAGAAACATCTCAAGGGATGATCAATGGAAACAGATGGACCTGAGCTCAATTTCGAGTCACATAGCAAAGGGTATGAATACTTATGTAAATAAGGTATTTCTGTTTTAAATTTTTTTATACCATTTGCAAAAACCTGTTTTCACTTTGTCATTATGGGGTATTGTGTGTATGTAGATTGCTGAGGAAATGTTTTTATTTAATCAATTTTATAATAAGGCTGTAACTTAACAAATGTGGAAATGTCAAGGGGTTTGAAAACCTTCCGAAGGCACTGTATGTGTGTATATACAGTGGGAGAACAAGTAAATTTGATACACTGCCGATTTGCAGGTTTTTCCTACTTACAAAGCATGTAGAGGTCTGTAATTTTCTCATAGGTACACTTCAACTGTGAGAGACGGAATCTAAAACAAAATCCCGAAAATCACATTGTATGATTTTAAATAATTAATTTGCATTTTATTGCATGACAATAAGTATTTGACAACCTACCAACCAGTGAATTCCGGCTTCTCAAGACTGTTAGATTTTTCTTTAGAGACCGCCTGTCTCCTCCTTACCTGTATTAACGTGCACCTGTTTTGAACTCGTTACCTGTTAATAAAGACACCTGTCCACACACTCACAAACAGATTCTCAACCTCTCCACAATGGCCAAGAACCAGAGAGCTGTGTAAGGACATCAGGGATAGAATTGTAAAAAGACCCTGCATAAGGCTGGGATGGGCTACCAGGACAATAGGAAGCAGCTTGGTGAGAAGAAACACTGTTGGCGCAATTATTAGAAAATGGAAGAAGTTAAGAATGACGGTCTAAATCACCTCTCGGTCTGGGGCTCCATGCAAGATTTCACCTCGTGGCCGGCATCAATGATATCAGGAAGGTGAGGGATCAGCCCAGAACTACACGGCAGGCACCTGGTCAATGACCTGAAGATGAGCTGGGACCACAGTCTCAACAAAATCCATTAGTAACACACTACGCCGTCATGGATTTAATCCTGCAGCCGCACTGCAAGGTCCCCCTGCTTAAGCCCGTGCATGTCCAAGGCCTGTCTGAAGTTTGCCAAATGCCATCTGGATGATCCAGAGGAGGAATGGGAGAAGGTCATGTGGTCTGATGAGACAAAAATAGAGCTTTTTGGTCTAACTCCACTCGCCTGTTTGGAGGAAGAAGAAGTATGAGTACAACCCCAAGAACACCATCCAACCGTAAGCATGGAGGTGGAAACCATCATTCTTTGGGGATGCTTTTTCTGCAAAGGGACGAAACGACTGCACGTATTGAGAGGGAGGATGGATGGGGCCATGTATCTGGCGAGATCTTGGCAACAACCTCCTTCCTCCAGTAGAGCATTGAAGATGGGTCGTGGCTGGGTCTTCCAGCATGACAACGACACGAAGCACACAGCCATGGCAACTAATGGAGTGGCTCCGTAAGAAGCATCTCAGAGTCCTGGAGTGGCCTAGCCAGTCTCCAGACCTGAACCCAATAGAAAATCTTTGGAGGGAGCTGAAAGTCCGTATTGCCCAGCGACCAGCCCCGAAACCTGAAGGATCTGGAGAAGAGTCTGTAGGAGCGAGGTGCCAAAAATCCCTCGCAGTGTGCTGCAAACCTAGTCAAGACTACAGGAACGTATGATCTCTGTAATTGCAAACCAAGGTTTCTGTCCCAATATTAAGTTCTGCTTTTCTGATGTATCAAATACTTATGTCATGCAATAAATGCAAATGAATTACTTAAAATCATACAATGCGTGATTTTCGGATTTTTGTTTTAGATTCCGTCTCTCATAGTTGAAGGGTGTACCTATGATAAAAATTACAGACTCTACATGCTTTGTAAGTAGGAAACCTGCAAAATCGCGAGTGTATCAAATACTTGTTCTCCCCACTGTAGTAATTAATATTAAACACACATGCATATAAAAGATAAATGTACACTCAGCTTCATTACATTAAACATCTCAAATAAGAGTTTCAAGCAAAAAAATTCTGGTTGTAATGCACACAAATTGCCTTCTACCATAATGGCCGTTCAGTATGAAAGTCAGATTTATATGGGTACAGTCGCTTGTAAAAGTTTCATATACCCCTGGATTTTCTTCGCATCTTGTTACAAAGTGGGATTAAAATTGATCTCATTGTAACCTTTTTGGGGAATAAAAATATTATATTTATAGATTTAATATAGATTAGACACTTAAAATATAGCGGTGCATGTCTATTCAGGCTATTTGTTCAGGCAAGCTTAAAATTAGTTCAGGAATAACATTTGGCTTAACAATTCACAATACAGCGCTGTGAAAAAGTATTTGCCCCCTTCCTGATTTCTTATTTTTTGGCACATTTTGTCACCTTTAAATGTTTCAGATCAATGAAACAAATTTTTATATTCACAAGATAACCCAAGTAAACACAAAATGCATTTTTAAGTGATCATTTTATTTATTAAGGGAAAAAAGCTATCCGAACTTCATGGCCTTATGTGACAAAGTAACCCCCCCCCTTGTTAATCATTAATTTACTGTGGTTAATCACATTTTTTGGAAAGCTGAGTTCAATTTCACTAGCCACACCCAGGCTGATACTGCCAGACCTGTTGAAATCAAGAAATCACTTAAATAGAACTCGTCTGACGAAGTGAAGTAGGCCGAAAGATCTCAAAATGCAAGACATCATGCGCGATCCAAAGAAATTCAGGAACAGATGAGAAACAAAGTAATTGACATCTTCAGTCTGTGAAGGTTACAAAGCATTTAAAAGCTTTGGGACTCCAGCGAACCACGGTGAGAGCCATTATCCACAAATGGAAACATTTGGAACAGTGGTGGAGCCTTCCCAGGAGTGGCCGGCTACCAAATTACCCTAAGAGCGCAGCGACGATCATCCAAGAGGTCACAAAAGAACCCAAACAACATCTAAAGAACTGCAGGCTTCACTTGCCTCAGTTAAGGTCAGTGTTCATGACTCAACCATAAGTTCCAAGGCGAAAACCACTGCTGACCAAAAAGAACATAAAGGCTCGTCTCACTTTTGGCAAAAGACATCTTGATGATCCCCAAGACTTTTGGGAAAATATTCTGTGGACTGAYGAGACAAAAGTTGAACTTTTTGGAAGGTGTGCGTCCCATTACATCTGGCGTAAAAGTAACACAGCATTTCAGAAAAAGAACATCATACCAACAGTCAAATATGGTGGTGGTAGTGTGATGGTCTGGGGTTGCTTTGCTGCTTCAGGACCTGGATRACTTGCTGTGATTGATGGAAACATGAATTCTGCTCTCTACCAAAAAATCCTGAAGGAGAATGTCCGGCCRTCAGTTCGTGACCTCAAGCTGAAGCGCACTTGGGTTCTGCAGCAGGACAATGATCCAAAACACACCAGYAAGTCCACCTCTGAATGGCTTTAAAAAAAACWAAATGAAGGTTTTGGAATGGCCTAGTCAAAGTCCGGACTTGAATCCGATTGAGATGCTGTGGCATGACCTTGAAAAGGCGGTTCATTCTCGAAAACCCTCCAATGTGGCTGAATTAAAGCAATTCTGCAAAGAAGAGTGGGCCAAAATTCCTTCACAGCGATGTGAAAGACTCATTGCCAGTTATCGCAAACGCTTGATTGCAGTTGTTGCTGATGAGGGTGGCACAACCAGTTGTTAGGTTTAGGGGGCAGTTACTTTTTCACATCGGGCCACGAAGGTTCGGATAGCTTTTTTCCCTTAATAAATAAAATCATTACTTAAAAACTGCATTTTGTGTTTACTTGGGTTATCTTTGTGTAATATTTACATTTGTTTGATCTGAAACATTTAAGTGTGACAAATGTGCAAAAAAATAAGAAATCAGGAAGGGGCAAATACTTTTTCACAGCACTGTAAGTCACATGGACTCACTGTGTGAAATTATAGGGGTTGACATGATTTTTGAATGACTAACCCTTGTGTCCCCCATACATACATACATACATACATACATACATACCTACCTACCTACATGAACTCAGCAACAAAAAAAAGGAACGTCCCTTTTTCAGGACCCTGTCTTTCAAAGATAATTCATAAAAATCCTAATAACTTCTCAGATCTTCAATGTAAAGGGTTGAAACACTGTTTCCCATGCTTGCTCAATTAACCATAAACAATTAATGGACATGGAACGGTCGTTAAGACACTAACAGCTTACAGACGGTAGGCAATTTCATCACATTCCCAGTGGGTCAGAAGTTTACATACACTCAATTAGTATTTGGTAGCATTGCCTTTAAATTGTTTAACTTGTGTAGCCTTTCCACAAGCTTCCCACAATAAGTTGGGTGAATTTTGGCCCATTCCTCCTGACAGAGCTGGTGTAACTGAGTCAGGTTTGTAGGTTTTCTTGCTCGCACACGCTTTTTCAGTTTTGCCCACAAATGTTCTATAGGATKGAGGTCAGGGCTTTGTGATGGCCACTCCAATACCTGGACTTTGTTRTCCTTAAGCCATTTTACCACAACTTTGGAAGTGTGCTTGGGGTCATTGTCCATTTGGAAGACCCATTTGCGACTTAGCTTTAACTTCCTGACTGATGTCTTGAGATGTTACTTCAATATATCCACATAATTTTCCTACCTCATGATGCCATCAATTTTGTGAACTGCACCAGTCCCTCCTGCAGAACACGTCTCCTTCCTGAGTGGTATGACGGCTGGACGGTCCCATGGTGTTTATACTTGCTTACTATTGTTTGTACAGATGAACGTGGTACCTTCAGGCGTTTGGAAATTGCTCCCAAGGATGAACCAGACTTGTGGAGGTCTACAATTTATTTTCTGAGGTCTTGGCTGATTTCTTTTGATTTTCCCATGATGTCAAGCAAAGAGGCACTGAGTTTGAAGGTAAACCTTGAAATACGTCCACAGGTACACCTCCAATTGACTCAAATGATGTCAATTAGCCCATCATAAGCTTCTAAAGCCATGACATAATTTTCTGGAATTTTCCAAGCTGTTTAAAGGCACAGTCAACTTAGTGTATGTAAACTTCTGACCCACTGGAATTGTGATACAGTGAATTATAAGTAAAATAATCTGTAAACAATTGTTGGAAAAATTGCTTGTGTCATGCACAAAGTAGATGTCCTAACCGACTTGCCAAAACTATAGTTTGTTTAACAAGAAATTTGTGGAGTGGTTAAAAAACTAGTTTTAATGACTCCAACCTAAGTGTATGTAAACATCCAACTTCAACTGTACCATGAGGCCATTGGGGATTTTAAAACAGCTACAGAGTTCAATGGCTGTGATGGGAGAAAACTGAGGACGGATCAACAATTTTGTAGTGACTCCACATTAATGACAGAGTGAAAAGAAGAATACAAATATTCCAATAGATGCATCTTGTATGCAACAAGGCACTAACGTAAAACTGCAACAACAAAAAACACAGCAAAGGAATTACCTTTTTGGCTTAATTGCAAACAAAGACTTATGTTTGGGGCAAATCCAACACATAACTGAGTAACTGCCTCCTTATTTACAAGCATGGTGGTGGCTGAATCATGTTATGGGTATGTTTGACATTGGCAAATACTGGGGAGATTTCAGGATAAAAAGAAACGGGATGGAGCTAAGCACAGGCAAAATCCTAGAGGAAAATCTGCTTCAATCTGCTTTACACCAGACACTGGGAGAGAAATTTGCCTTTCAGCAGGACAATGACCTACAACACAAGGCCAAATCTACACTGGAGTTGCTTACCAAGAAAACAATGAATGTTCCTCAGTGGCCAAGTTACAATTTTGTCTTAAATCTTCTTGAWACTCTATGGCAAGAATTGAAACTGGTTGTCTAGCCATGATCGCTAACATCTTGACAGAGTTTGAAGAATTATAAAAATAATAATGGGATAATATTGCACAATCCGAGTGTGTTAAGCTCTTAGAGACTTATCCAAGAAGACTTGCAGATGTAATCGCTGCCAAATGGGTTTATAACATGTATTAACTCAGGGGGCTGAATACTTATGCAACAACTATATTTTAGTTATTTAATTTCTACTAATCTTAAAAAAAATGTTTCTTCCATTCTGACATTTGACCTTCCTGGCCTGCAGAGCATCAAGCCTCTGGGCTCTCAAGTGGAGCAGCGGTCTAAGGCACTGCATCTCAGTGCTGGAGGCGTCACTACAGACCCTGGTTTGATTCCAGGCTGTATCACAACTGGCCGTGATTGGGAGTCCCATAGGGCGGCGCACAATTGGACCAGCGTCGTCTGAGGTAGGCCGTCATTGTAAATAATAATTTGTTCTTAATTGACTTGCCTAGTATTTTGTGGAGATTGTTGACAAAAAATTACAATTAAATAAATGATAATCCCACTTTGTAACACAATAAAATGTGAAGAAACCCAAGGGGTATGAATACTTTAATAAACCACTGTAGACATTAAAGGAGAAGTTCCGTATTTTACAACTTAATGTTAGATGGTTCCTCACCTTGAAAGTAGTCTATACTGGTAGAAACTTGAGTCCATGGTTTCTCCAGGCCTGTAGAGTACCTTTTAGGGTGAGGAACCATCTAACATCAAGTTGTAAAATACTGACCGTCCCCTTTAAAATGTAATAAGGCGCAGACAGAGAGCGCACAGYGGACTGGGTGGCCCATTCACTTTCAATGAAGCCTAGGTGGGGACGAAATTCTATTCAGGTGTACAGAGGTGCTCGTGCCCGCGGAAGCTGCTTAGCCGAGGCAGCGAAAACAGGATTCTGCTCTTACAGATTCCGTCGTTGTTGACCAATCACGGTAGAAAACGTAGCCAACAGCAGGATACTATCAGTTTACAGAGTTATGTTTAACAATATATTTTAAAAAATCTACAAATATTTGTATTATTAATTTCTGTTGCATGTTTTATCCATGYTTATGGTGTTATAGCAATATTTTTTTCGCACGTTGATAATGTTTGTTTATTTCATTGCCATGTTCACCGGCAGCTGTCGCATAGACTGTGGACTTTCGTCCACGTGTGTAAAGGCACTAGCCGCTTTGACTAGAGGGACAAGTGGTGTATGTACTCTGCGATATTCTGCTGGCTGTCTGAAAAGCCCTATACGGTTTTGTAACAGGAAGAGCTGCAGGTCATTCTGTTTAGAACAGATTCAAGTTAACGGTTCTATTACAACACCTTCCTTRGCTGACTTGTTTAACATTAACAATGTCAAAATACATAGTTCTGAAATATGTACTGTGTCCCTTCACTCTTAGTCGTCCACATTAGCTTAGTCAGCGGTGGGATGCCCGTATATACACTGATATGAGGTCAGTTTTTCCATTTACACTCTAATGGTAAAGGTAAGGATTTGGGGAGGGTAAACTGACCCTAGACGTGTGATCCTAGAACTTTAGGAGATGGGGGCAGCTTTTTCCCAGAGAATTTCATTGACCCTTTGTTCGCTCCCAATGGCCATTTGTCATCTATGTTGGCTCCCAATGGGCCCTAGTCATCCATGTTGGCTCCCAATGGGCCCTAGTCGTCCATGTTGGCTCCCMATGGGCCCTAGTCATCCATGTTGGCTCCCAATGGGCCCTAGTCATCCATGTTGGCTCCCAATGGGCCCTAGTCGTCTGTGTTGGCTCCCAACGGGCCCTAGTCGTCTGTGTTGGCTCCCAACGGGCCCTAGTCGTCTGTGTTGGCCCCAATTGGCCCCTAGTTGTTTTCCATCTGCTGGTGTTCCTGATTGATCTCCTGGCCCATCACCGTGGTGCAGGAGGATGTAGGAAATTAGCTGGAACATGTATTGCCACAGCAGCAGGGCCAGGTACAAGTAGAAGTCACTACAGTCGACTGTGCATTGGTCACCTGAGAAGTTGCTCTCACAATCACAGTGGAAGCCATTGGGGAGGTTGTGGCAGTAGCCTCCGTTATCACAGGGGCCCGATGCGCACTCATCAAAGTCTACCTCACACCTGTGCAGAAGGGGGATTTAATTGAATATGATTTCATTAAGTAAATACAATTAATAATTTAATATTAATTCATTGCATTTAATAATATTTGTTATAACATGAATATACATTTTCATATACATTCATGCAATATTACAAGACAGACAGATATTGGGTCTCATTCACTAATCGTGAGTATGTACAGATTTGTGCTTCTACAGTGCACAAGATTAAATTGACAAATATTTTCGCTTTTGTAATTTCTTCTTATCAGAAATGTGTTCTTCTGTACAAACACATTTTACAACTGCCTTAGAACACTCGTACACACATTTTCTTGTTGAAACAAGTAAATTAGCAATTTTATTGATGAAGAATTTCTCCGGTTAATGTTTTGACTCCGGTGAAAGTTGCTGTCTTACTTTGAGGAAGTGAAAAGAAGGATGCAATCTGTAAAAGTTATTTTCCAGTTGCTGTATTGTCATGCAAAGTATGTACATAGTAATATTAAAGTAACATAAACATGTTATCGATTTAGTTTATTGTGGATATTTTCATCTTACATATTACGTTTGTACAGTATGCATGTTGTGATTATGGCTTTCTGGTTTTGTGTTTAATATACTGTTTCCTATTATTTAGTATCTGATAGTAACAACATTTCCGAACCATAGATCCTCACTGTTTTACATGCAACACGTAATTCAAAACAATATATATAAATTAATAAATAAACAAGTTATACATACATAGATACACTACACGACCAAAAGTATGTGGAAACCTGCTCATCGAACATCTCATTCCAAAATCATGGGCATTAATATGCAGTTGGTCCCCCTTTTGCTGCTACAACAGCTTCTAATTGACACTCTTCTGGGAAGGCTTTCCACTAGATGTTGGAACATTGCTGCAGGACCGATTCAGCCACAAGAGCATTAGTGAGGTCGGGCACTGATGTTGGGCGATTAGGCCTGGCTCGMAGTTGGCGTTCCAAATCATCTCAAAGGTGTTCAATTTATTTATATATATTGTTTTGAATTACGCGTTGCATGTCAAACAGTGAGGATCTATGGTCAGAGCTCTGTGCAGGCCAGTCAAGTTCTTCCACACTGATCTTGAAAAAAATATTTCTGTATAGGCCTCGCTTTGTGCATGGGGGCATTATCATTCTGAAACAGGAAAGGGCATTCTTCAAACTGTTGCCACAATGTTGGAAGAATAGAATTGTCTAGAATGTCATTGTATGCTGTAGGGTTAAGATTTCCCTTCACTGGAACTAAAGGGCCTAGTCCGAACGAAAAACAGCCCCAGACCATTATTCCTTCTCCACCAAACTTTACAGTTGGTACTATGCATTTGAGCAGGTAGCGTTCTCCTGGCATCCACCAAACCCAGATTTGTCTGTCAGACTGCCAGATGGTGAAGTGTGATTTATCACTCCAGAGCACGCGTTTCCACTCTTCCAGATTCCAATGGCGGCTAGCTTTACACCACTCCAGTTGAAAGTCACCGAGCTCTTCAGTAAGACCATTCTACTGACAATGTTGGTATAAAAAACATACAATACAGTTCGAGTTCCCTGAAAACCATTCAGCTTGTAAGGCACAAAAACAGCCTTCTATCATGATGGGCCATCAGCATGATAATCATGTCTAAATTAATATAGACATTAAAGGGGGAGTTCAGTATTTTACAACTTGATGTTGCATGGTTCCTGACCCTGAAAGTAGTGTATGGGCCAGGAGAATATGTAATCCATGGTTTCTCCAGGCCTGTACACTACTTTCAATGTGAGGAACCATCTAACATTGTTGTAAAATAATGAACTTCCAAGCGTCAAAAAATATGTTTGATGTCTTCTGTGCCCATATGAATAACCCTTATGATGTAACTGGAATGATGAGATAGATGTTCTTCTTCTATGTTTTTGTTTTATTATTTCACTGCCATACTGTGTTCGATCTTGTCTAGCCATCTTGTCTCAAGAGGACCACAATGGAAATAAGTCCCAGACTTTATTGTGTGTTATCCTCAATGATTTTATTAACGTGCATGTATGGCTTTTAAGTTTTATGTGTGCTTGTTTTTTTAAATGGTCAAATTAATAAACTAAACTAAACTAAAATACCCACGAAGTCTTGAGGCTGTTATCACTGCCAAAGGTGCTTCAACAAAGTACTGAGTAAAGCGTCTGAATAGTTATGAAATGTGATATTTCAGTTTTTTTGTTTTATAAATTTGCAAACATTTCTAAAACCCTGTTTTTGCTTTGCCATTATAGGGTATTGTGTGTAGATTTGAAGAGGAAAGAAAACAATTTAATCATTTTTAGAATAAGGCTGTAACGTAACAAAATGTGGAAAAAGTCTACATTTGAATACTTTCCGAATGCACTGTATATACAGTACCAGCCAAACGTTTGGAAACACCTTCTCATTCAAGGGTTTTTCTTTATTTTTACTATTTTCTACATTGTAGAATAATAGTGAAGACATCAAAACTATGAAATAACACATATGGGATCATGTAGTATGCAAAAAAGTGTTAAACAAATCAAAATATATTTTATATTTGAGATTCTTCAAAGTAGCCAACCGATGCCTTGATGACAGCTTTGCAGACTCTTGGCATTAGTCAAWAGTKKAGTATTTGGTCCCATATTCCTAGCACGCAATGACTACATCAAGCTTATGACTCTACAAACATGTTGGATGCATTTGYGGTTAGTTTTTGTTGTATTTCAGATTATATTGTGCCCAATAGAAATGAATGGTAAATAATGTATTGTGTTGTTTTGGAGTCAAAATGTTTTTGTAAATAAGAATAGATATGTTTCTAAACACTTCTAAATTAATGTGGATACCACAATGATTATGGATAATCCTGAATGAATCTTGAATAAGGAATGTATGAGAAAGTTGCAGAGGKTCAAAGGTCATACCCCTACGTCATTCTGCTGTCTATCTTCTCAATAGATTTATATTCATCCAAAATATAAAAGAAACATGCAACAATTTAAATTATTTTACTGAGTTACAGTTCATATAAGGAAATCAGTAAATGAATTAGGCCCTAATCTATGGATTTCACATGACTGGGCGGGGGCTTGGGAGGGCATAGGCCCACYCACTGAGGAGCCAGGCCCAGCCAATCAGAATGAGTTTTTCCCCACAAAAGGGCTTTATTATAGACAGAAATACTCCTCAGTTTTATCAGTTGTCCGGGTGGCTGGTCTCAGATGATCCCGCAGGTGAAGAAGCCGGAGGTGGAGGTCCTGGGCTGGCGTGGTTACATGTGGTCTGCGGTTTGAGGCCGGTTGGACGTACTGCCAAATTCTCTAAAACCACGTTGGAGGCAGCTTATGGTAGAGAAATGAACATTAAATTCTCTGGCAAGAGCTATGTTGGACATTCCTGCAGTTAGCATGCCAATTACGTTTCCAGTCAATAACCAATGCAAAGTGTGTATGTTTATCCTGTGTTCCATTTAATTAGCTAGTAAATAAATAATTTATCCAATTTGTGTAGTACTGAATCATAAGTAAGGCTGGGGTTTTTGCAGATGCACGGAGGTTACGACTGTTCAGAGTGATGATATGATTGGAAAGGGAAAGGGGGATACCTAGTCAGTTGTACAACTGAATGCCTTCAACTGAAATGTGTCTTCCACATTTAACCCAACCCCTCTGAATCGGAAAGGTGCKGGGGGCTGCCTTAATCGACATCCACGTCTTCGTTACGAGGTTATGATTAATAAGTTGACTGTTTATAGATGTGATAGGTAAATACCTTTTAGAGTTTAATTGGGGAGATGGTAACTCTTTAACGAACTGCTCTCGCGGTGCCCCAGATCCTATTGAGTTAATTGTTACCTGATTAATTTAATCAGGTAACAATTAAACATAGTTAGGTCATTAGATAAATAACAGTCTTCAGATTAATGTTAAAGTCAAGTCATGACACGGTCTTACATAAGTAGCATATCGTTCGTCTTAATAAAAATAAATAATAAATAATAATAATAAAGTAAAACAACATAAGTAAACAATTCAGACCTTTGCAATTAAGTTAGCAGACTTGACAAGTAAGGGTGGGTAATTAAGAAAAATAAACAAAAATTAAATCAAAAAGAAAATATGGCCAAACAGTAAAAAACAAGGTAGCTGTAGGATCCATATATTGTCCATTGTTCATTAATTAGCATGGTGTAATCACTGTGTAAATGTCCTGAACCATAGGCAATATAATTATAACATGTTCAATACTCAGGAATAGTAGTATTATTGTTCCTTGTACCCGAACATGAGGGGTGTCCTCATCATTGTCTTATATCCTAGCCATAGTCTAGGCTGCATGATTGTGCATGGATAGCATACCTGAATAATGAGCTAGTCATGGAAGAAGTCTTGAACTTCCTTGGCAATGGAAAACGTGTGTGTTGTGTTCTGGAAGGTTAAGATGAGTTTTGCCGGGTGGATGAAGTCACATCTTAGGTTTAGCTTGCGTAGCTGGGTTCTCACCTCGTTGTAGGCCTCCTTCTGTTTTAGCAGTTCATCACTCAGGTCTGGGTAGATGCTGATCCTCTTCCCTGCATAGGTCAGACCCCTGGATTACGCTGCAAGGCGAACGATTCGCAGCTTGACTTCAAAGCTGTGGTTCCGTACAATCATACAGCGAAAGCTGTTGAGGAGTTGACAAGTGTGGTGCGCAAGGTTAATCAGTGGCATGGGACCAATCTACTCCTGCCTGAACAATTCATAGAAAAGATTACTCATGGAGGAAGTTGGGTTCTCCGCTTCCACACCAGTTTCAAGTCCTGTGATCTGCACATTCAATTAACGGGACTGATTTTGGAGTGATTCAGTTCATTATCTCTTCCAACTTAGTTTACGCTGTTTCCAGATCATGGAGTCGCACATCTGTCGTATTGGCTGTCTTCTCCAGACATTCCACTTTGGTTTAAAACAGGCTCCCCGAGTGGCGCAGCGGTCTAAGGCACTGCATCTAAGTGCTAGAGGTGTCACTACAGACCCTGGTTTGATCCCAGGCTGTATATCACAACCGGCTGTGATCGGGAGTCCAATAGGACGGTGCACAATTGGCTCAGCGTTGTCCGGGTTAGGGGAGGGTTTGGCCGGGGTAGGCCGTCATTCTAAATAAGAATTTGTTCTTAATTAACAGACTTGCCTAGTTAAATAAAGGTAAAATAAGTAATAGGTATCCACTCTGCCAGTGATTCATTTAATATCTCGTATAGTAGCAGCCAGCTCTTTCTGTTGTCTGGTGTTGAGAGCCGTTGAACAGTTGAATTGTGGACATACAAATTCTAGCTGCTGGAGCGTAATGGACCTGGTAGGTATTTCTTGTCACACAATGAATGTCCCACACCTTAATTTGATGTTTAGTATTGAGTTTTAGGAAATAAGTCTGTTAATTCATAGTAGTTTGCATAAGAAAGTCACGAAAAGGTCACTAGTTTCAAAGTATGCCACCGGAACCAGAAACCTAACAGCAGCCCTTATCAGAAATGATTACTGAGGCAGTTGTAGAACGCATTCAACAACTGCCTCAGACCACTCAGATGCACATTTCCTTGTTGACACGAGTCAATTTACAGATGAAAATGGTAAACTTTCCATTTAGTTATTTTAGAAGACATCAAATGTCCATTTTGATTTAACTCCTGACAGATGCGTTCCTTAGGAGAAGTATAGTTATGGTACAGTATCACAATACTGTATGTGATCCTGTGTGGCTCAGTTGGTAGAGCATGGTCTTACAACGGCAGGGTCGTGGGTTTGAGTCCAGCTGGTTGTAATGCACAGCCTTCTACCATGATGGGAGTTTTGTATGAAAGTCCGAATTGCAGGTCATTCCTTTCAGAGCAGAACAAAAAAAATGTACGGGGTAGATCAGCTTTAATATTGCAGATATATTGGAGCTTCAGTCAATGTCATTGTCAGCATCATTTCCAATCCCCCATATATTTTTCTGTAAATATATATATACAATGCCAGTCAAAAGTTTGGACACACGTACTCATTCCAGAGTTTTTCTTTATTTTTACTATTATCTACATTGTAGAATAATAGTGAAGACATCATAACTATGAAATAACACATATGGAATCATGTAGTAACCAGATAATTGTTTTAAAAAATCTAAATATATTTTAGATTTGAGATTCTTCAAAGTAGCCACCCTTTGCCTTGATGACAGCTTTGCAGACTCTTGGCATTCTCTCAACCAGCTTCATGAGGAATGTGTTTGAAGGAGTTCCCACATATGCTGAGCACTTGTTGGCTGCTTTTCCTTCACTCTGCGGTCCAACTCATCCCAAACCATCTCAATTGGATTGAGGTAGTCCCCTGGAATGCATTTAAATTAACAGGTGTGCCTTGTTAAAATTACATTTGTGGAATTGTTTACCTTCTTAATGCGTTTGAGCCAATCAGTTGTGTTGTGACAAGGTAGGGGTGGTATAAAGAAGATAGCCCTATTCGGTAAAAGACCCAAATCCATATTATGGCAAGAACATTTTAAAAATACAGAGAAACCACAGACCATCATTACTTTAAGACATGAAGGTCAGTCTATCCGGAACAATTTCAAGAACTTTGAAAGTTTCTTCAAGTGCAGTCGCTA
This sequence comes from Salvelinus sp. IW2-2015, assembly GCF_002910315.2. Taxonomy (NCBI): domain Eukaryota; kingdom Metazoa; phylum Chordata; class Actinopteri; order Salmoniformes; family Salmonidae; genus Salvelinus; species Salvelinus sp. IW2-2015. Next base: position 33,949,888 of record NC_036859.1, read on the forward strand.
AAGCCATGAAGTGCTATGATGAAACTGGTTCTCATGAGGACCGCCACAGGAAAGGAAGACCCAGAGTTACCTCTGCTGCAGATGATAAGTTCATTAGAGTTACCAGCCTCAGAAATTGCAGCTCAAATAAATTCTTCACATAGTTCAAGTAACAGACACATCTCAACATCAACTGTTCTGAGGAGACTGCGAATCAGGCCTTCATGGTCGAATTGCTGCAAAGAAACCACTACTAAAGGACACCAACAAGAGGAAGAGACTTGCTTGGGCCAAGAAACACGAGCAATGGATAATAGACCGGTGGAAATCTGTCCTTTGGCCTGATGAGTCCAAATGTTTGTTTTTTGGTTCAAACCGCTGTATCTTTGTGAGACTCCGAATAGGGGAACGGATGATCTCCATATGTTTGGTTCCCACCGTGAAGCATGGAGGAAGAGGTGTGATGATGTGGGGGTGCTTTGCTGGTGACATTGTCTGTGATTTATTTAGAATTTAAGGCACACTTAACCAGCATGGTTACCACGGAATTCTGCAGCGATACGCCATCCCATCTGGTTTGACTTAGTGGAACTATAATTAGTTTTTCAACAGGACAATGACCCAAACACACCTCCAGGCTGTGTAAGGGCTATTTGACCAAGAAGGAGAGTGATGGAGTGCTGCATCAGATGACCTGGCCTCCACAATCACCCGACATCACCCCAATTGAAATGGTTTGGGATAAGTTGGACCACAGAGTGAAGGAAAAACAGCCAACAAGTGGTCAGCATATGTGGGAACTCCTTCAAGACTGTTGGAAAAGCATTCCAGGTGAAGCTGGTTGAGAGAATGCCAAGAGTGTGCGAAGGTCTCATCAAGGCAAAGGGTGGCTACTTTGAAGAATATAAAATATAAAATGTATTTTGATTTGTTTATAACTTTTTTGGTTACTAAATGATTCAATATATGTGTAATTTAATAAATTTGATGTCTACATCTATTATTCTACAATGTAGAAAATCGTAAAAATCGAATTACCCTTGAATGAGTAGGTGTGTTCAAACTTTTGACTGGTACTGTATATACACATACATACATACATACACACATATGTTCATACATACATACACATATATTATATACATCTTTAAAAAAAAACATCCTTTATTATTTTCCTCTAACCATACCACCCCTCCCCTAATTGGAGTAAACTAGTGAACAACAACACTTAGGCTTCTGCTTCCAGCTTTATACATACTATATACATTTTACAGACACAATCTATTTTACAATAGTTATCTTTTGTTTGTTTTTACTCCTATCCTTCCGCTACCCTTAACCTCTCCCATCTATTTCTGAAGACAATCCAGTTCGATTTCTATTTGCCATATCTTTTTATTAACTGTGCTGTTTTACAAAAGTTCTGAACCTATAGACATTTTAAGTACACCGTATATTTTACATTAGTTATCTTGTTGTTATTAGTCCAGCCCTTCAGCTCCTCTCAACCCCTCCCATCTATCTCTTAACACCATCCATATTGGATTTCTATTTGTCATATATTTTTCAACTGTGCTGTGATGTTTCACAAAATTTCTRAACCTTTCTATTCTCGTAGTTTCTACAGATTGTAAATTAAAGATAAACTCTGTTTTCTCGCTCAATTGCATAGCCTATTGAAATGTTGCGCAACATGAGCTCATGGGCTCTCATGAAGTGTTTGAATAATACCTTTGCATTGCTGTCAAAGTGATTAGAGGGACAATAGCGTGCTGAGTACCAAGCAGTTAGCAAGTTTGGTAGGTTACTAATGACCATCAGCAGCATCAGAGCTTGGAGAAGCCTAATTACCATGACTAAACGGTCACATGGACTATGACTGCCTTCATGACTGGTGACCGCAGGTGTGGCGGTAATACGCTAACTGCAACAGCCCTAATCACAACACTGAAGTGTAAGGAGCTTCCAATTTTTTTATGGACTGGATCTTTGTATTTACCATTTGGATCCTGTTTCAGTAATAATGAAAACCGACCTTCTTGTTGAGTATCTGATAATCTACAATTTTTATAGGAGTGAATAAAACATGATAATAACGGTCCTATGAGTATATCAAAAAAGGTTTGGTATACCTCCCCTGGTACAGTATGCCATCCAGCCCTGGAGTTTTCCCGGACTTAAAGGCTTTAATTGCATCAAGAACTTCCTCTGTAATTTGGCCTTCACATGAGTCTTTCTGTACAGCTGTTAATTTTACATTATTAATMAAATAAAAAATACATACAATTAACTTYGGTTAGTGAAGATGGAGGAGACTGAAATGAAAACAGATGCTTAATGCACTTTGCTTCCTCTTTCAAAATATAGTTTGGTGAATCATGGGTGTCATTTTGGTAGCATTATTATGTTGAAGATTAAAAAAATAATTTGGTGCATTTTTACCCATATTCCATCAAGTTCGCTATAATTTTTATAATATATTACACTTGATCTTTCTTGAATAAGTTCCTCCATTTATTTTTGTTTTTCCTCTAACTTATTCTGTGCCTCTTTGGTACAGTTTTTATTGGTATCTATCTTAACTGTTAGTCCTTCCATTTCCTTTTCAAGAATGGACTCTTTTGACCTAAATTGCCTTTGTTTTAGAGATGAGTACTTCATTGCATGGCCTGTAAAGGCACATTTAAAAGTGTCCCATACAATAAGAGGATGTGCTGTACCTACAGCTGAAGTTAGAAGTTTAAATACACTTAGGTTGGAGTCATTAAAACTCGGGTTTTCAACCACTCCACAAATTTCTTGTTAACAAACTATAGTTTTGGCAAGTTGGTTAGGACATCTACTTTGAGCATGACATAAGTAATTTTTCCAACAATTGTTTACAGACAGATTATTCCACTTATAATTCAATGTATCACAATTCCGGTGGGTCAGAAGTTTACATACACTAAGTTGACTGTGCCTTTAAACAGCTTGGAAAATTCCAGAAAACGATTTCATGGCTTTAGAAGCTTTTGATAGGCTAATGTAACAGTTCAACTTTACGTCCGTCCCCTCGCCCCGACCCGGGCGCGAACCAGGGACCCTCTGCACACATCAACAACAGTCACCCACGAAGCATCGTTACCCATCGCTCCACAAAAGCCGCGGTCCTTGCAGAGCAAGGGGAACCACTACTTCAAGGTCTCAGAGCAAGTGATGTCACTGATTGAAAGGCTATTAGTGAGCACCACCGCTAACTAGATAGCCATTTCACATCCATTACACTCACCCCCCTTTCCCGCAGCAACCAGTGATCCGGGCCAACAGCATCAATGTAACAGTTTAACGTTACGTCCGTCCTCTCGCCCCGACCCGGGTGCGAACCAGGGACCCTCTGCACACATCAACAACAGTCACCCACGAAGCATCGTTACCCATCGCTCCACAAAAGCCACGGTCCTTGCAGAGCAAGGGGAACCACTACTTCAAGGTCTCAGAGCAAGTGACGTCACCGATTGAAAGGCTATTAGCGCGCACCACCGCTAACTAGATAGCCATTTCACATCCGTTACACTAATTGACATAATTTCAGTCAATTAGAGGTGTAGCTGTGGATGTATTTCAAGGCCTACCTTCAAACTCAGTGCCTCTTTGCTTGACATCATGGGAAAATCAAAAGAAATCAGCCAAGACCTCAGAAAAAAAATTGTAGACCTCCACAAGTCTGATTCATCCTTGGGAGCAATTTCCAAACGCCTGAAGGTACCACGTTCATCTGTACGAACAATAGTTCACGCAAGTATAAACACCATGGGACCACGCAGACGTTATACCGCTCAGGAAGGAGTCACGTTCTGTCTCCTAGAGATGAACGTACTTTGGTGCGAAAAGTGCAAATCAATCCCAGAACAACAGCAAAGGACCTTGTGAAGATGCTGGAGGAAACACGTACAAAAGTATCTATATTCACAGTAAAACGAGTCCTATATCAACATAACCTGAAAGGCCGCTCAGCAAGGAAGAAGCCACTGCTCCAAATCCGCCATAAAAAAAGCCAGACTACGGTTTGCAACTGCACAAGGGGACAAAGATTGTACTTTTTGGAGAAATGTCCTCTGGTCTGATGAAACAAAAATATAACTGTTTGGCCATTATGACCGTCGTTATGTTTGGAGKAAAAAGGGGGACGCTTGCAAGCCGAAGAACACCATCCCAACCGTAAAGCACGGGGGTGGCAGCATCATGTTGTTGGGTTGCTTTGCTGCAGAAGGGACTGGTGCACTTCACAAAATAGATGGCATCATGAGGCAGGACAATTATGTGGATATATTGAAGCAACTCAAGACATCAGTCAGGAAGTTAAAGCTTGGTCGCAAATGGCAATGCAAGGCAATTCTACCAAATACTAATTGAGTGTATGTAATATTCTGACCCACTGGGAATGTGATGAAAGAAATAAAAGCTGAAATTAATCATTCTCTACTATTATTCTGACATTTCACATTCTTAAAATAAAGTGCTGATCCTAACTGACCTAAGACAGGGAACTTTTTACTAGGATTAAATGTCAGGAATGTGGAAAAACTGAGTTTAAATGTATTTGGCTAAGGTGTATGTAAACTTCCGACTTCAACTGTATGTTATGTCGGAAAACGTCAGTTATAAATGATTCTGTCCTAGTTAAAAGCAAGTTATCATCCAATAGGCTTTGATTAAATTTCCAATATCCTTGCCCACGTGGAAATTCTGTAAGAGTAATGTATAGGCCAATTATTTGATGGTCCGACCGCATTCTGTCCCCTATCATTTAAAAAAAAACTTTTAGTGCCAGAGAGAATGACATAAGAAAGTAGTCAAGACGACTAGCTTGATTGAGCCTCCGCCATGTATATCTCACTAGGTCAGGGTATTAAACCTCCACCATGTATATCTCACTAGGTCAGGATATTTAATCATCCTCCATGTATATGTCACTAGGTCAGGATATTTAATCATCCTCCATGTATATGTCACTAGGTCAGGATATTAAACCTACAGATATCCACTAGTTCCAATATATCAATAATATTCGTAATTTCCTTAAGTCCATGAGGGTAATAGTTTGTTGTGTGATTTCCTTTACGGTCCATTGAGGTATTTAAAACTGTATTATAATCTCCCACCATAATAATACAGTCTTGTATTGCTTGTAGGTTTGATAAAGTATTATATATATTTTCAAAGAAGTGTGGATTATCATTATTTGGACTGTAAAGATTTATGAGCCATATCTGTTTATGGTCCAATAACATATGTAAATAGTTAAGGTAAGGTTTTTGGGAGGGTAAATGGATCCTAGACCTGTGCATAGGAAGTGGGAGCAACATCTACCCAGAACATTCAATCAACCCTTTGTAGCCCATGTTGGTTCCCGATGGCCCTTTGATATCCATGTTGGCTCTCATGGGCTCCTAGTTGTCCATGTTGGCTCCAATGGATCGCTAGTCGTCATCTATTTGCAGTTGTCCCCAGTCGATCTCTGGGCCATCGTCGAGGTGCAAGATAAGGTAGGACATGAGCTGGAACATGTATTGGAATTGCACCAGGGCCAGGTACAAGTAGAAGTCGCTGACATCGATCTGGCATTGGTCACCTGAGAAGTTCATCTCACAATCACAGTGGAAGTTGTTGACAAGGTTGTGGCAGTAGCCTCCGTATTCACAGGGGCCCGACGCACACTCATCAAAGTCTACCTCACACCTGTTACACACGGGGGATTTAATGAAATATACTTATATATTAGTTATATATTTAACAATAATTGTATATTTTAATAATATTAATGACATTATTATATACGTATACATTGTGTTACRAAACCAACTAGCTAGCCGACTGAGTTTGGTATACTTTCTAAGTCTAGGAGTCCTAGGCCTAGCTAAATGGTCTGTAACCTGATTTAATGTGTTCATTTAAAATCAAATCAAATCCGATTTTATTAGTCACATGTGCTGAATACAACAGGTGTAGAGTTTACAGTGAAATGCTATTTTACGAGCCCCTAACCAACAGCGCAGTTTAAAAAAAATATGGATAAGAATAAGAGATAAAAGTWACAAGTAATTAAARAGCAGCAGTAAAAAATAACAATATACCAGGGGGTGCCGGTATAGAGTCAATGTGCGGGGGCACCGGTTAGTTGAGGTAGTATATGCATGTAGGTAGAGTTATTAAAGTGACTATGCTTAGATGAAAACAGAGTGGCAGTGGGGAGGGGAGGGGGGGCAATGCAAATAGTCTGGGTAGCCATTTGACTACATGCTCAGGAGTCTTATGGCTTGGGGCTAGAAGCTGTTTAGAAGCCTCTTGAACCTAGACTTGGCGCTCCGGTACCACTTGCCGTGAGAGAACAGTCTATGACTAGGGCCTTCCTCTGACACCACCTGGTATAGAGGTCCTGGATGGCAGGAAACTTGGCCCCAGTGATGTACTGGGCCGTTCGCACTACCCTCTGTAGTGCCTTGCGGTCGGAGGCCGAGCAGTTGCCATACCAGGMAGTGATGTAACCAGTTAGGATGCTCTCAATGGTGCAGCTGTAGAACCTTTTGAGGATCTGAGGACCGATGCCAAATCTTTTCAGTCTCCTGAGGGGGAATAGGTTTTGCCATGCCTGCTTCACGACTGTCTTGGTGTGCTTGGACCATGTTAGTTTGTTGGTGATGTGGACACAAAGGAACTTGAATCTCTCAACCTGCTCCACTGCAGCCCCGTCGATGAGAATGGGGGCGTGCTTGGTCCTCTTTTTCCTGTAGTCCACAATCATCTCCTTTGACTTGATCAGGTTGAGGGAGAGGTTGTTGTCCTGGCACCACACGGCCAGGTCTCTGACGTCCTCCCTATAGGCTGTCTCGTTGTTGTCCGTGTTGTGTCATCTGCAAATCTGGAGTCGTTGGAGTCGTGCATGGCCTTGCAGTCATGAGTGAACAGGGAGTACAGGAGGGGGCTGAGCACGCACCCCTGAGGGGCCCCTGTGTTGAGGATCAGCGTGGCGGACGTGTTGTTACCTACCCTTACCACCTGGGGGCGGCCTGTCGGGAAGTCCAGGATCCAGTTCCAGAGGGAGGTGTTTAGTCCCAGGGTCTTTAGCTTATTGATGAGCTTTGAGGGCACTATGGTGTTGAACGCTGAGCTTTAGTCAATAAATAGCATTCTCACATAGGTGTTCCTTTTGTCCAGGTGGGAAATGGCAATGTGGAGTGCAATAGAGATTGCATCATCTGTTGATCTGTTGGGGCGGTATGCAAATTGGAGTGGGTATAGGGTTTCTGGGATGATGGTGTTGATGTGAGCCATGACCAGCCTTTCAAAGCACTTCATGGCTACAGACGTGAGTGCTACGGGTCAGTAGTCATTTAGGCAGGTTACCTTGTTGTTCTTGGGCACAGGCACTATGGTGGTCTGCTTTAAAAGATGTTGGTATTACAGACTCGGACAGGGAGAGGTTGAAAATGTCAGTGAATACACTTGCTAGTTGGTCAGCGCATGCTCGCAGTACATGTCCTGGTGATCTGTCTGCGGCCCTGCGGCCTTGTGAATGTTGACCTGTCTAAAGGTGTTACTCACATCGGCTGCGGAGAGCGTGATCACACAGTCTTCCGGTACAGCTGGTGCTCTCATGCATGTTTCAGTGTTATTTGCYTCGAAGCGAGCATAGAAGTAGTTTAGCTCGTCTGGTAGGCTCGTRTCACTGGGCAGCTCTCGGCTGTGCTTCCCTTTGKAGTCTGTAATGGTTTGCAAGCCCTGCCACATCYAACGAGCTTGAGAGCCGGTATAGTATGACTCGATCTTAGTCCTGTATTGACACTTTGCCTGTTTGATGGTTCGCCGGAGGGCATAGAGGGATTTCTTATAAGCTTCCGGGTTAGAGTCCCGCTCCTTGTAAGCGGTAGCTCTAGCCTTTAGCTCAGTGTGGATGCTGCCTGTAATCCATTGCTTCTGGTTGGGGTATGTACGTACAGTCACTGTGGGGACGACGTCATCGATGCACTTATTGATGAAGCCAATGACAGATGTGGTATACTCCTCAATGCCATTGGAGGAATCCCGGAACATATTCCAGTCTGTGCTAGCAAAACAGTCCTGTAGCTTAGCATCTGCTTCATCTGACCACGTTTTTTAAAATATCTAGTCACTGGTGCTTCCTGCTTAAATTTTTGCTTGTAAGCAGGAATCAGGAGGATGGAATTATGGTCAGATTTGCCAAATGGAGGGCGAGCTTTGTATGCGTCTCTGTGTGTGGAGTATAGGTGGTCCAGAGTTCTTTTCACTCTGGTTGCACATTTAACATGCTGATAAAAWTTTTGTAAAACTGATTTAAGTTTCCCTGCATTAAAGTCCCCGGCCACTAGGAGCGCCGCCTCTGGRTGAGTGTTTTCTTGTTTGCTTATGGCGGAATACAGCTCATTCATGCTATCTTAGTGGCAACCTCTGACTGAGGTGGTATGTAAACAGCTAGTGTGGTCTACAGCTTATCATGATATACTCAACCTCAGGTGAGCAATAGCTCGAGACTTTCTTAGATTTAGTGCACCAGCTGTTATTTACAAAAATACATACCAGACGCCGCTGTTCTAGCCTGCAAGTACATCGTATAACCAGCCAGCTGAATGTTGATATTGTCGTCGTTCAGCCTCGACTCCATGAAGCATAAGATGTTACAGTTTTTAATGTTCCGTTGGTAGTTTAATCTTCTCTGTAACTCGTCGATTTTATTATCCAAAGATTGCACGTTTACTAGCAGAATTGAGGGAAGTGGGAGTTTATTCGATCGCCTTCGAATTCTCAGCAGGCACCCCGCTTTCCGGCCTCTCTTTCTCCACCTCTTCACGCAGATCATGGGGGTTGGGGCCTGTTCCCGAGGGAGCCGWATATCCTCCGCCTCGGGCTCGTCAGAGTCGTGAAAGAAGAAAAAGGATTCTGCTAGTCCGTGGTGAGTAATCACAGTCTTGATGTCTAGAAATTATTTTTGGTCATAAGAGACGGTAGCGGCAACATTATGGACAAAATGAGTAAAAAATAAGTTAAAAACGAACAAAAAAAGACAATCGGTTGGTTGCATGTAAAACATCTGCCTTCTGCTCTGGCGCCATTTTCTTGTGTGTAGATTTATGAGAGACGTCGGAGTATGCGGACCGTGTTGTATGCATTTGCCTTCAGGAGACAGCAACCTTACCTAGGTCCTGGGCCTCCTCCATCCTGACTCCTGGGTCGGCCAGACCAAGCGGGCTATTTAATTGTTAAATTCATGGTGACAAAATAAATACGTACAAAAAATGAGGCTGGACACAGCATCTGGCTGGACACAGCATCTGCAGTCGGTTGCTGCTGCCACCTAGGGGTTATGTGTGGAAGTGGTAGTGTGCTGTCTCTCTATGCTAATACTTAACCACGCCCCCATATAATAACTGGTACAATTGGTACAATCATTTTTCTTCTTTATTCACGTGGTATACTGAGTAGCAATTTTGTTTTATTTCCAGTTGCTTTATGACTCTAAAACCTAATTAAAATTAACATATTTGATCATTAATATTCTATCTAAATCTTCAAGGGAGAGGGAGTTGACAGGTTATGTTTTTTGTTTACCATGGTGATATCAATATATATTTTTTAAATCTATCAAAAGTAGAGAACTTTCCGGACCCTGAGTTGTCTTGTTACACTATATGTAAACATGAAGTTAAGAAAGTTGACCCTGCTCATTCCTCAATAATTTAGGATTTTTTTAAATCTGATGGAGTTTACCAAACCTTGGGACACATCTTTAAGGAGTCACAGTTTTAAGATACATATTCTTTGAAGTCACAGAGGGTTATTCCAATAAACTACATGAGCTCCATTTTCAGATCCAAGTTTCTAACATTTTGAGTTTCCGAGGTTGAAATTGGAATCCTTTGCTTAGGACAAGGACTGTCAAGAATGCCTGAATTACATAGTAATTACACTTAGGTTTCATTGAGATTCATTGACACAAGTGTTTACTACAGATTTACTATTGTTAATAGTCATGGCTTACCATTGTCCTATAAAACCGGGCAGACAGTCACAGGTGTAGTCTTGCTTAGAGCAGTTCCCCCCGTTGAAGCAGCTGTAGTTCCATCTGTCTCCAGGACACACGGACGTGGGCAGGTTGGGGTATCTAGAGTTCAGCGACACAAACATACAAGCATCAGTTACCTGACAGTTAGGAGTTTGATAGCTGGCGAAATGGCTCAAACAGACTTGCTAGTTGATTAAGTTGATGTGTCTAATCACCACAGATGTGAGCTAGTATTGGCTTGAAATAACTTACGGTAACTTTTCAATGTACCATGGGACTTCTGGCACCTTTTCACTAAAAGAGAATGATTAATCAGGTATCCATTTGTGTTCATATCACCCTTGACATATGACATATGCAATAACTCATACACAATTGAGTTATAGCTTTGGTTTGTTTTGTTAAGTTCTTGCAGATTTGTTTTGGGATTTTTTTTCTATTTTCTTTAAGATAACTTAGGGTTAGGTTGGGTTAAGGTTGGGTTAGGTTGGGTTAAGGTTGGGTTAGGTTGGGTTAGGTTGGGTTAGGTTGGGTTAAGGTTGGGGGGAATATGGGAAGCTTTTGAGACTTACTCGCAGAAGGGCCCGGTCATGTTCCTGGGGCAGTGGCAGGCGTAGTTCAGGAGGCCTCTGAGACAGGTGGCCCCCGGGCTGCATTTGTTGTTCTCACACGTATCCACGTCCTTCTCACACCTTGTCCCCCCATACCCCGGCTCACACGCACATACATATCCCTCCCCCAACACGCTGCAGTTGCCATGGACACAGGGCTTGACGGCGCAGGTGTCCACGTCATTCTGGCATTGTGGCCCCATCCACTCAGGAGGGCACCTGCAGAGGGAGAGGTCAAAGAGTTCCTCACACACCCCCTGGTTTAGACAGGGGTTCGGCGTGCACACACTAGCCCCCTGGCAGCCATATAGGGGGGTGGCGGCACTGGGGGTCCTCACAAACTGCCCCTCTTGGGGCCTGGGAAGGTTCAGGTCAGTATCCCCATAGTAGGGCAGCGGGAGCCCCCCGATCTGGACAGGACCCAGACATCCATCCAAATTMCCCCCAGCCTCTGGCCCCAGACCTCCCAGGAGGATGTCCACTCCCTCCCTGAGGAAGGCCAGGCTTCCAGAGGCGACCTCGGACACAACATGCTCCTCCTCTACTCCATCTCTTCCCCCATCCAGGATCATGATCCACCTGGAGGTCTGTAGATCCGGGGATTCCATGGAGAGCTCCACCATGTGCCACTGGCCGTCGCTGACCAGGCCCCGGCTCTGGGCAGTGAGCTTGGGGGAGGCCTCACCACAACCAACCTGTAGTTCCAGCAGGAGGTGAGAGTCCTGGAGGGAGATGGTGATGAACTCAGAGCCTTTCTTGGTGTGTAGGAGGGTGGCGTCCGTTTGTCTGGTTCGCACACTGAGGAGGACGCTGCTGAGGTGGTGCCTGATCTTCCCATTGCCTCTGTAGGACAGTATGCTGTCATTCCGGAGGGTCACGTTGGACACACCTGGAATGCAAAACAGAAGAGGCTTAAAACAACGAAATCTGTAACTGAAATATCCTCAGTGGCACAAGAAGCAACCAAAAATCAACGAGAGAGATGGGGCAAGTGCAATGTTCAAAATTTTGGGCTAAAACACCTTTAAGTAACTGAGTCATTAACGGTTGCCCCCATCTATCCCATTGATTTGTGATTAGCCTTGGGTAAAGTTATTGAAGTTAAATACAGAGAAGCAATTGCTACATGTCTATGTTTCCCTGGCCTCTCTTCAAGAACCCCCAGCCAGTTCAACGTATCTATTTAAGTACAGAGAACTTAATTCAACTAATTAAGCAGACCTGATTCAATTTATCAAGCAGACTGGATTCAGCTAATGAAGGGCTTGATGATTAGTGAACTACCGGTAATTGAATCAGGTGCACTGATACTGGATTAGGTCAAATACACTACATGATCAAAAGTATGTGGACACGTGCTCGTCGAACATCTCATTCCAAAATCCTGGGCATTAATATGGAGTTGATCCCCCTTTGCTGCTATTACAACCTCCACTCTTCTGGGAAGGCTTTCCACTAGATGTTGGAACATTTCTGTGGGGACTTGCTTCCATTCAGCCACAAGAGCATTAGTGAGGTTGTGCACTGATGTTGGGCGATTAGGTCTGGCTCACAGTCGGTGTTCCAATTCATCCCAAAGGTGTTAGATGGGGTTGAGGTCAGGGCTCTGTGCAGGCCAGTCAAGTTCTTCCACACTGATCTCAACAAACCATTTCTGTATGGTCCTCGCTTTGTGCACGGGGGCATTTTCGGATGGGGCCACAGTGTCTCCTGAACCTTCCTGTCTCAGCCTCCAGTATTTATGCTGCAGTAGTTTATGTGTCGGGGGGCTAGGGTCAGTCTGTTATATCTGGAGTACTTCTCCTGTCTTATCCGGTGTCCTGTGTGAATTTAAGTATGCTCTCTCTAATTCTCTCTTTCTCTCTTTCTTTCTCTCTCTCGGAGCAACCTGAGCCCTAGGACCATGCCTCAGGACTACCTGGCATGATGACTCCTTGCTGTCCCCAGTCCACCTGGCCGGTGCTGCTCCAGTGTCAACTGTTCTGCCTGCGGCTATGGAACCCTGACCTGTTCACCGGACATGCTACCTGTCCCAGACCTGCTGTTTTCAACTCTCTAGAGACAGCAGGAGCAGTAGAGATACTCTTAATGATCGGCTATGAAAAGCCAACTGACATTTACTCCTGAGGTGCTGACTTGTTGCCACCTCGACAACTACTGTGATTTTATTATTTGACCATGCTGGTCATTTATGAACATTTGAACATCTTGGCCATGTTCTGTTATAATCTCCACCCAGCACAGCCAGAGAGGACTGGCCACCCCTCATAGCCTGGTTCCTCTCTATGTTTCTTCCTAGGTTTTGGCCTTTCTAGGGAGTTTTTCCTAGCCACCGTGCTTCTACACCTGCATTGCTTGCTGTTTGGGGTTTTAGGCTGGGTTTCTGTACAGCACTTTGAGATATCAGCTGATGTAAGAAGGGCTATATAAATACATTTGATTTGATTTGATTTGATGATTTTCATGCTAAAACAGGAAAGGGCCTTTCCCAAACTGTTGACACAAAGTCGGAAGCACAGAATCATTGTGTGCTGAAGCGTTAAGATTTCCCTTCACTGGAGCTAAGGGGCCAAGCCTGAACCATGAAAAACAGCCACAGACCATTATTCCTCCACTAAACTTTACAGTTGGCACTATGCATTGGGGCAGGTAGCGTCCTCCTGGCATCCGCCAAACCCAGATTCGTCCATCGGACTGCCAGATGGTGAAGTGTGATTCATCACTCCAGAGAACGAGAGTCCAATGGCGGTGAGCTTTACACCACTCCAGCCGACATTTAGGCTTGTGTGCGGCTGCTCGGCCAGGGAAACCCATTTCATGAAGCTCCCGATGAACAGTTATTGTGCTGACGTTGCTTCCAGAGGCAGTTTGGAACTCTGTAGTGAGTGTTGCAACCGAAGACAGACGATATTTCCTTCAACACTCGGCGGTCCCGTTTGTGTGGCCAAGCTTGTGTGGCCTACCACTTTGTGGCTGAGCTGTTGTTGCTGCTAGATGTTTCCACTTCACAATAACAGCACTTACAGTTGACCGGAGCAGCCCCAGCAGGGCAGAAATTTGACAAACTGACTTGTTGGAAAGGTGGCATCCTATGACGGTGCCACATTGAAAATCACTGAGCTCTTCAGAAAGGCCTTTCTACTGCCTATGTTTGTTCATGGAGATTGTATGGCTGTGTGCTCGATTTTATACACCTGTCAGCAACGGGTGTGGCTGAAATAGCCGAATCCACTAATTTAAAGGGGTGTCCACATACTCTTGTAAATATAGTGTAACTGGACCTTGCAGGCGGTATTAAAGGAGAGGTTTGAGAAACATTGATATGAGTAATAGTGAAATTTGACTTTTGATTTGTGCAGAATGGATTACATTGCTTGGTTGATAATCTCTTCAGAAAGTGGTTCCCGAACTAGSAACTCACATTCAAAGCCCTGTGAGAGGGTCTGGCAGGCTGCGGTCGAGGGGCACGGAGACAGCTCGCACCACTTGACCACCTCACAGCGCCGCCCTGCAATATTAGGTGGGCAATTGCAGATAAAGTCGTCCCACATGGAGTAGCACACTCCGCCGTTCAGACATGGGATGTTCTGGAGGAGACAAATAATAACTCTGTCAAGCAGTTGACTTTGTCATGGTGGGGAAACTGTTATGTCATGGGGCAACTGTTATGTCATGGGGCAACTGTGTTGTCATGGGGCAACTGTGTTGTCATGGGGAAGTTGTGCAGAGTCTTTTGGCAACTACAGTTGAAGTCGGAAGTTTACATACACCTTAGCCAAATATATTTAAACTCAGTTTTTCACAATTCCTGAAATGTATCCAAGTAAAAGTTCCCTGTCTTAGGTCAGTTAGGATCACCACTTTATTTTAAGAATGTGAAATGTCAGAATAATAGTAGAGAGAATAATTTATTTCAGCTTTTATTTCTTTCATCACATTCCCAGTGGGTCAGAAGTTTACATACACTCAATTAGTATTTGGTAGCATTGCCTATAAATTGTTTACCTTGGATCAAACGTTTCAGGTAGCCTTCCACAAGCTTCCAACAATACATTGGGAGAATTTTGGCCCATTCCTCCTGACAGAGCTGGTGTAACTGAGTCAGGTTTGTAGGCCTCCTTGCTCGCACACACTTTTACAGTGCTTTCAAACTCAGTGCCTCTTTGCTTGACATCATGGGAAATCAAAAAATCAGCCAAGACCTCAGAAAAAAAATTGTAGACCTCCACAAGTCTAATTCATCCTTGGGAGCAATTTCCAAATGCCTGAAGGTACCACGTTCATCTGTAAAACAATAGTACGCAAGTATAAACACCATGGGTCCACGCAGCCGTCATCACGCTCAGGAAGGAGACGCATTCTGTCTCCTAGAGATTAACGTACTTTGGGGCGAAAAGTGCAAATCAATCCAGAACAACAGCAAAGGACCTTGTGAAGATGCTGGAGAAAACATGTACAAAAGTTCTATATCGACAGTAAAACTAGTACTATATCGACATAACCTGAAATGCCGCTCAGCAAGGAAGTAGCCACTGCTCCAAAGACACCATAAAAAAGCCAGACTACGGTTTGCAACTGCACAAGGGGGCGAATATTGTACTTTTTGGAGAAATGTGGTCTGGTGAAACAAAAATTACCATTGTTATGTTTGGAGGGAAAAGGGGGAGGCTTGCAAGCTGAAGAACACCATCCCAACCGTGAAGCACGGGGGTGGTAGCATCATGTTGTGAGGGTGCTTTGCTGCAGGAGGGACTGGTGCAGTTCCAAAAATAGATGGCATCATGAGGTAGGAAAATTATGTGGATATATTGAAGCAACATCTCAAGACATCAGTTCAGGAAGTTAAAGCTTGGTCGCAAATGGGTCTTCCAAATGGACAGTGCTCCAAGCATACTTCAAAGTTGTGGCAAAATGGCTTAAGAACAACAAAGTCAAGATATTGGAGTGGCCATCACAAAGCCCTGACCTCAATCCTATAGAACCTTTGTGGGCAGAACTGTAAAAGTGTGTGCGAGCAAGGAGGCCTACAAACCTGACTCAGTTACACCAGCTCTGTCAGGAGGAATGGGCCAAAATTCTCCCAATGTATTGTTGGAAGCTTGTGGAAGGCTACCTGAAACGTTTGATCCAGGTAAACAATTTAAAGGCAATGCTACCAATACTAATTGAGTGTATGTAAACTTCTGACCCACTGGGAATGTGATGAAAGAAATAAAAGCTGAAATAAATTATTCTCTCTACTATTATTCTGACATTTCACATTCTTAAAATAAAGTGGTGATCCTAACTGACCTAAGACAGGGAACTTTTACTTGGATACATTTCAGGAATTGTGAAAAACTGAGTTTAAATATATTTGGCTAAGGTGTATGTAAACTTCCGACTTCAACTGTAGTTGCCAAAAGACTCTGCACAACTTCCCCATGACAACACAGTTGCCCCATGACAACACAGTTGCCCATGACATAACAGTTGCCCCATGACATAACAGTTTCCCCACCATGACAAAGTCAACTGCCTTGACAGAGTTATTATTTGTCTCCTCCAGAACATCCCATGTCTGAACGGCGGAGTGTGCTACTCCATGTGGGACGACTTTATCTGCAATTGCCCACCTAATATTGCAGGGCGGCGCTGTGAGGTGGTCAAGTGGTGCGAGTGTCTCCGTGCCCCTCGACCGCAGCCTGCCAGACCCTCTCACAGGGCTTTGAATGTGAGTTCCTAGTTCGGCACACTTTCTGAAGAGATTATCAACCAAGCAATGTAATCCATTCTGCACAAATCAAAAGTCAAATTTCACTATTACTCATATCAATGTTTCTCAAACCTCTCCTTTAATACCGCCTGCAAGGTCCAGTTACACTATATTTACAAGAGTATGTGGACACCCCTTTAAATTAGTGGATTCGGCTATTTCAGCCACACCCGTTGCTGACAGGTGTATAAAATCGAGCACACAGCCATACATCTCCATGAACAAACATAGGCAGTAGAAAGGCCTTTCTGAAGAGCTCAGTGATTTTCAATGTGGCACCGTCATAGGATGCCACCTTTCCAACAAGTCAGTTTGTCAAATTTCTGCCCTGCTGGGGCTGCTCCGGTCAACTGTAAGTGCTGTTATTGTGAAGTGGAAACATCTAGCAGCAACAACAGCTCAGCCACAAAGTGGTAGGCCACACAAGCTTGGCCACACAAACGGGACCGCCGAGTGTTGAAGGAAATATCGTCTGTCTTCGGTTGCAACACTCACTACAGAGTTCCAAACTGCCTCTGGAAGCAACGTCAGCACAATAACTGTTCATCGGGAGCTTCATGAAATG
>NC_036859.1:33972580-34033521 GCF_002910315.2 Salvelinus sp. IW2-2015
AGGACACAAAGTCAAGAATATGGAGTGGCCATCACAAAGCCCTGACCTCAATCCTATAGAACCTTTGTGGGCAGATAGGCCTTGAAATACATCCACAGGTACACCTCAAATTGACTCAAATTATGTCAATTAGCCTATCAGAAACTTCTAAAGCCATGATTTGATTTGATTTGATTTGATAACATCCTTTTCTGGAATTTTCCAAGCTGTTTAAAGGCACAGTCAACTTAGTGTATGTAAACTTCTGACCCACTGGAATTGTGATACAGTGAATTATAAGTTAAATAATTTGTCTGTAAACAATTGTTGGAAAAATGACTTGTGTCATGCACAAAGTAAATGTCCTAACCGACTTGCCAAAATTATCGTTTGTTAACAAGAAATTTGTGGAGTGGTTGAAAAACTATTTTTAATGACTCCAACCTAAGTGTATGTAAACTTCCGACTTCAACTGTATGTTGTCAAAGAGAATATACATGCAGAGCTCCAGAAACTGCTTCTCAAATAGAACCCCCCCATCACACTTGTAGGCAATGTTAGCTAGCTTAGATCATGCACAGAAATGAGAGAAAATGAACAACTAAGTAAAGGGTAAGGACCAAGCAGGCAATGAGACAACTGAGCAGGGTGCAAACACTGTAGTAGGGTTTTTATTTCCCCAAACTTTAAGTTGTTAACAATGTAAGAGAATTCAAGCCATAARTTGCATAAAATATTATAAGGTCTGTAAATTAATAAAAGTAAACTTTTCTAAAGCCTCAACATAAAGTATAACAGAGGTCTACATAGCAGAGGAGGAGCAATTCAAATCAAGGGTTAACTAAAGCATGGCACTCCGAAGGGAATGGCCAGTTCCAAATATACAAGGCAGGTAGGCTGTAAAGATACTCATATAGGTGCATAGTACATTTTAGCATAATATTTAGAGTTAGGGAAATCCATTTCCCCTAMATGCTGGACAGAGGTGGTATCACCCAACACCCCTCCAGATTAAGGGTAATAGAATGTGCCAAGAACACCTAGCCACCAGAAAAGAGCTGCACAAAACCCAAATGGTTAAAACGGGGTCATTATTTGAACAAGGCTAAATGTTTGTTGCAAATGAATGTTAAAGTGCACAGGATAGGGACATTTAGCAGTGCGGTTAGATGTGTCCGTCACTCGAAGGAAGTTACCTTTCACTCTTTCAATGACTTCCCAAACCCCAAATCCCAGTATGGTCTGTTTGGTCTGCTTCGCGGGCATCCCAGGAAGTATTGGCTAATAGGAACTTTGGGTTTATAAACTCAGTGGTGTTGTCATGGGGCAAATGTGGTTTTGTCATGGGGCAACTGTGGTGTTGTCATGGGGCAACTGTGGTGGTGTCATGGGGCAACTGTGGTGGTGTCATGGGGCAACTGTGGTTTGCCATGGGGCAACTGTGGTGAGTCATGGGGCAACTGGCATTGTCATGGGGCAACTGTGGTTTTGTTATGGGGCAACTGTGGTGGTGTCATGGGGCAACTGTGGTTTGTCATGGGGCAACTGTGGTGGTCATGGGCAACTGTTGGTTTGTCATGGGCAACTGTGGTTTGTCATGGGGCAAACTGTGGTGTTGTCATGGGGCAACTGTGGTGGTGTCATGGGGCAACTGTGGTGTGTCATGGGGCAACTGTGGTGAGTCATGGGGCAACTGGATTGTCATGGGGCAACTGGTTTGTTCATGGGGCAACTGTGGTGGTGTCATGGGGCAACTGTGGTTTGTCATGGGGCAACTGTGGTTGTCAGTATAGTATGTAGTATATAGTGTAGTCCCAGCTACTCACACTGCAGACGTTGTCACTCGTACATCCCTGTGTGACGTTGACCAGCTCCTCTACGCCGTGTGAGGCCACCGGAGTTCCTATGGGAAAGAACTGCAGCCGTTTATTGTTGATTCTCAGGTCCTGGACACAGCCTTTCAGGTAACCCCCGAAGGAGGCCGAGGCTCTCTGGTCAGACAGGCCCCCAACGTAGACCAGGTCCCCTGRCTGAGCCACCACGGGCCGGATGGGAATGGTTCCATGGCTCTGGGCCGACTGGAACAGGGTCACAGAGTCGCCCTCCAGCTGCACCGTCACCAAGTGAAAGTGGCCGTCACTGACCACTTTGCTTCCCGCCAGGCTCTCAAAATTGTTCACCTGAACTTTGACCCGGCCGTCATCCAGCCACAGGCGGAGGTACTGGCTGGTGCTGTTAGCCAGGACCAGGAGAAGGCCGCTGGGGCGCCGGGTGCGCACAAACATGGATATGGTGATGGTGCCAGAACCCAGGGGATCGTTCAAGGAGAAGACGGCATAGCTTGCTACGTCCTCGTTCCCGAACTTGGCGGTGATGTACTCTGCGTTGATACAGAGAGAGAGAGTTTTAGAAAAAATAAATAAAGTCGCAAACTATGTCCTCCCAATTACTTAATGCATAGATGAAGAACTAACAGAGAGAGATMGTGTCAAAACACAAAGACAATARCATGGTTTCCACTACACTCTTAGAAAAATGGGTTCCAAAACGGTTCTTCAGCTGTCCCATTAGGAGAACACTTTTTGGATCCAGATAGAACCCTTTTAGGCTCCACATGGAACCCTTTTGGATACCATGTAGAACTCTCTGTGGAAAGGGTCCTACGTGGAACCCAAAATGGTTCTACCTGGAACCAAAAATGGTTCTACCTGGAACCCAAAATGGTTCTACCTGGAACAAAAAAAAGTTAATCAAAGGGTTTTCCTATGTGGAACCCTTTTCCGGTTCTGGAACGCAAGTTTTTCTGAGAGTGTACCAATCTCCAGTCGGGTCTCTTTTTCCAAAACGATGCTATTGTTTGTTTACTAGTCTGGGTACCAGGATTGGTGTAAATTCCATTTAAACTCAGTCAAGTCATGAAGTGAATTGAAATTCTATTCCTGACATGAAAAGTTTTCAAATCATGAATTGAATTAAACTCATAAAATTTAAATGGAATTGCCCCCAATTTTGACTTGGTACCAGACTGAGATGTTTATGCCACTCATTCAAGCAGCAGGGACGGAATATTGTCAGGTGTGTCAGGTGTGAGCTGGGGCAATCCGGCCCCTGATGACTAGAGTTTCCCATCCCTGACTCAAGGTGAAGCAGACCAGTATTCAGAACTCGGACCAGTTATTTCCACCTATCACGTTAAAGCGTTGTGGCGGGAGTCCTTGGGAACCCCTGTTTTCTGGAAAGTCAAAGCCCATCCCAGTCGGCTCCTTAAACGTTTCCTTAATCCTAAGGCGAGGTGTTATTTTATTTGCTCCTCTCTGCCTCTGTGTGTTTGAGGTTGTGTGTGCACGTTCGTGTGTGCCTGTGTGTGTGTGTGTGTACCTGTGTGTGTGTGTGTGTGTGTACTGTATATGCTATTTTTACTAGTTCTCTAAGCTCCTTTGCAGTCTACCACAGGCTACTTTATGCACCTGTTCGGTGCCACATTACAAATCCAGCCATTCAGATTTTGCAGTGATTCTGAGGCTGAACTGTTGACCTGTAAATCAGGCAAAAATGACCCGTACCTTCTCGGGTTGACCATTTCCATTGTTCTTGGCTACATTATCCAAGCTTTAGGAGAAGCACATAACCATTGCTCTAATAGAATATGTGGTGTTATTGCATTGAAATTACGTTCTGAAGCTGTGGCGCTCATATTGTACAGTGTTTCTGCTTTACTATGGTTTTACTGCTACATCTTCAGTGTTTTCAGACAACACTCTCCAGGCCTTACCCTCAGCACAGGCAGTAGTCCCCCTGTACGGTCTGTAGCACTCRCACACATAGCTCCTCCATCCCTGGGTTATGCAATGCCCCCGGTTCTGACACGGGTTGTCGTCACACTTGTCCTTGTCGCTGCACCCCGCTGTGACGTTGATCTGAGCCGGCGAGTTGGCGGGGGCAGGCACCACCAGCCGTGACTCCACAAACACATCCCGAAAGCAGCCCAGGAAGTGGGCAGGCGGGGCAAGTAGGACAGGTGGGTCAGCAGCCTCAGGCGTCCTCTTTCTTGCTACCACACCGGAGCCCCAGCCCAGTCCCACACCTCCTAGGAAGAGGCTGTGACGGACTGAGCCGGACTCGGAGAGGCCGGAGCCTTGCTCCAGTAGGGGGGTATCGGTGGTTGGGAACTCCTTGGTGCAGCCCACCTCATCACAGGAGGACTGAAGCAATCTGACCCCGCTTCCCTCCGCGTCACTGCCCAGCCAGGCCTCCACTGTGTGCCACTGGCCATCCGACACGCTCGGCGATAACTCCAGAACCACTGCCCTTCTTGACTCTTGACCTCTTAGCATGCTGAGGCGTAAGTGGCTGTCGACCAGCTCGATGGTGAGCAGCAGGTCTTCGATCCGGCGCTGGAGGATGGTGCCGACGGGCCGGTCCGTCCTGAAGCTTAGGGTGACGTTCAGAGGTACTTCAGGGTCCGATAGCTGGGTCTCTACGTACATGTAGCCGCTGGTCTCGAAGGAGAAGATGGTGGACGTCTGGCACTTGGAGCCGGTGAAGCCCGCACGGCAGGTGCAGGTGTAGGTGTGGCGGTCGTTCAGGAAGAAGGGAGAGCAGATGCTGCCATTCTTGCAGCGGTTGCCGTCGCAGCCCAGGAGGGTGACTGTGCAGTTCTCGCCTCCGTACAGTTGGCCATCTTGGCTCTGTTGAGAGCAGAGGCACCTGTAGCCTCCATGATGGCTCTCGCAGACGCCACCATTCTGACACGGTAGCAGTTCACATGTGTTAGTGTCCTCCTCACAGATGGCACCTGTGTAGATATGTAAACAATCAGATATATTTGCTTCCTGCATTAAAATCAGTTGGCAATTCTTTCTTTTTTATCTATGTGGAATTAATATGTTATTGATATGAATCCGTGTTTCTTTTTCCTGCATGTGAATTTGGCCATACCAAGAGATTGAAAACATTAATTCAAAAGTTTGGCACATGTCACATTTTTTTTTTTTTTAATCTTTATTTTCCATTCGAATATATCCACATTTACCTAGTTAATTACACATCTATATCTAGGGAAGTATAACACAAATTTTGCAGATTGGTTGATATGTTCACTTGTACTACTTTTCCTATATCAACCAATAAAATAATAACTTTAATTATAGAAATAGATATTTGTAGTTTATTTTGTGACGTTTAGTTTGAACACTATAGAAAGCAAGTCATAAAGAACATAAAACGGTTGATGAAAATATTAGCGTGATAAAACAATTTGATATTCTCTTRGTAACACTTTTCTGTTCTGTACACTGTATAGCCTCAAAGGAAACYTCACAGAGAACAACAACAACAACAAACACACTACGAACAAGAGAGCTAAATTACCTGTATAGAGTAACCACGAAATCCAAACATACACGTTGACTCTCAACATGGTCCTTGGCCAGTCCTCCTAATCAGTAGAAATCGGAATATCGGTAAATGACTCCATTGCATTTCACAGAAGTGGTTTGGAAGCCATTACAACAGATATCAGCTTCTTGTGTTTCCCCCATGCATGAATGACTGCCCAGTCCAGTCTAAAGCCGGGATCACTACGAGCTAGATAGCCTATTTGGGATTAAGCTAATGTACTTAAAATGTCTTACAAATGGAGTGCTAGCCAAGGAGGAGTTCACAGGACTAATTTGAGCAACAGCAAACATCTCCATTAGTCTAGTAACACGAAGGCTTACATAAGAGACTGGAACCTACCTCACCGATTATGAGTTTTTAAAATTAACTGTAATTTAATTCACAGGAACCCAGTTGAGACCAGTGTCTCATGGTGACCTGAAGACCCCCAAAAAATCCTAACTATAAGACAGCCTATGGTAGGAGGAGTACTGATGGGTGGGGTTATATCCTTCCTGTTTGGCCCTGTCCGGGGGTATCATCGGATGGGGCCACAGTGTCTCCTGACCCCTCCTGTCTCAGCCTCCAGTATTTATGCTGCAGTAGTTTATGTGTCGGGGGGCTAGGGTCAGTTTGTTATATCTGGAGTACTTCTCCTGTCTTATCCGGTGTCCTGTGTGAATTTAAGTATGCTCTCTCTAATTCTCTCTTTCTCTCTCTCGGAGGACCTGAGCCCTAGGACCATGCCTCAGGACGACCTGGCCTGATGACTCCTTGCTGTCCCCCGTCCACCTGGCCGTGCTGCTGCTCCAGTTTCAACTGTTCTGCCTGCGGCTATGGAACCCTGACCTGTTCACCGGACGTGCTACCTGTCCCAGACCTGTTGTTTTCAACTCTCTAGAGACAGCAGGAGCAGTAGAGATACTCTTAATGATCGACTATGAAAAGCCAACTGACATTTACTCCTGAGGTGCTGACTTGTTGCACCCTCGACAACTACTGTGATTATTATTATTTGACCATGCTGGTCATTTAGGAACATTTGAACATCTTGGCCATGTTCTGTTATAATCTCCACCCGGCACAGCCAGAAGAGAACTGGCCACCCCTCATAGCCTGGTTCCTCTCTAGGTTTCTTCCTAGGTTTTGGCCTTTCTAGGGAGTTTTTCCTAGCYACCGTGCTTCTACACCTGCATTGCTTGCTGTTTGGGGTTTTAGGCTGGGTTTCTGTACAGCACTTTGAGATATCAGCTGATGTACGAAGGGCTATATAAATACATTTGATTTGATTTGATATAGCCTATAATTCAAATCAAATCAAATTTGTCACATACACATGTTTAGCAGATGTTATTGCGGGTGTAGCGAAATGTTTTAGTACTTTGATAGTACACTGGTTTAAAAGATGTAGTGAACTGATATCATGGACACACAAACACACACACACGTTGGAAGTTAAGGTACCATTCAGTAAAAGCCTTTACAGTATTCTGTTAGCATATTGGTTAAAGTAAAAACACAGGCACCTAATACATACATGCCTACATCGGGGTATTTTGACTCTGTGGGAACTTGTTCATTGGTTTCTCTCTCTCCCTGTCTCTCTCTCTCTATCCTCTCGCTCTCTCTCTTTCTCTGTCACTCTCTCCCTTTCGCTCTCTCTCTCTCCTCTTAATTCAATTCAATTCAAGGGGCTTTATTGGCATGGGACACATATGTTAACATTGCCAAAGCAAGTGAGGTAGATCATTTACAAAAGTGAAATAAACAATAAAAATTGCCCTCGGTTGCAACACTCACTACCAAGTTTCAAACTGCCTCTGGAAGCAACGTCAGCACAAGACCTATTCGTCAGGAGCTTCATGAAATGGTTTTCCATGGCCAAGCAGCCGCACACAAGCCTAAGATCACCATGCACAATGCCAAGTGTTGGCTGGAGTGGTGTAAAGCTCGCCCGCAATTGGACTCTGGAGTAGTGAAAACGCGTTCTCTGGAGTGAAGAATCACGCTTCACCATCTGGCAGTCCGATGGAAGAATATGGGTTTTGCTGACGCCAGGAAAACGCTGCCTGCCCCAATGCATAGTGCCAACTGTAAAGTTTGGTGGAGGAGGAATAATGGTCTGGGGCTGTTTTTCATGGTTTGGTCTACACCCCTTAGTTCCAGTGAAGGGGAATCTTAATGCTACAGCACACAATGACATTCTAGACGATTCTGTGCTTCCAATTTTGTGGCAGTTTGGGGAAGGCCCTTTCCTATTTCAACATTACAATGCCCCTGTGCACAAAGCGAGGTCCATACAGAAATGGTTTGTCGAGATTGGAGTGGAAGAACTTGACTGGCCTGCACAAAGCCCTGCCCTCAACCCCATTGAAAACCTTTGGGATGAATTGGAACGCCGACTGCGAGSCAGGCCTAATCACCCAACATTAGTGCCCGACCTCAGTAATGCTGTTGTGGCTGAATGGAAGCAAGTCCCCGCAGCAATGTTCCAACATCTAGTAGAAAGCCTTCTCAGAAAAGTAGAGGCTGTTATAGCAGCAAAGGGTGTCTAACTCCATATTAATGCCCATGATTTTCAAATGAGATGTTCGATGAGCACGTCTCCACATACTTTTGGTCATGTAGTGTATGTTACAAATTCCAATTCATACAATCTGTTACGAATTGCAAATCGTACATTATGTTACGAATTTGCTAAATGTACAATATGTTATGAATGTGCAAAACTTCTGATATGTTATGAATTCCAAGTTGTTGCTGGTAACGTTAGCTAGGTGGTTTGGTGACTAACATTAACGTTAGCTAGCTGGATAATGTTAGTTAGGCCAGGRGTTAGGGTTAAGGTTAGGAGTGAGGTTAAATGGTTAATTAAGGTTAAGATTAGGGGAAGGGTTGGCTAATTGTGGCTGGGACAGCGAATTGTCCCGGGTTTGTGGCTGTCTAGATCCCTGCTGTTAGTTGTTTTCAATTTTCCCCCGTGACCTGCCCTGTCTGGACCTGCGAGGAGTAACAGCCTAACATACGTTGCTAGCTACCATGACAAAGACCAAAGCCCGCCGGAATACCGTTGAGGACAGTGGTGTCTCTCTATCACAGGTGAAGGATATTTTAAACTAACAAAAAGATAAGCAGTTGTTACAACAAGAAAATAGATTCAAGTGTTTTGTCCAAATACTCGTGGATTCTACTAATAAAAGAATGGACGACCTGACCAGAGAGGTTCAGGACCTGAAGAACAGTTTGCAGTTCTCCCAGGGTCAGCTCGACGAGTTGAAACAGGAGAACAGCAAGATGACAGCAATCTGMAAGTCATTGAGARAGGACATCAGTTCTGTGTGTGAATCCATGATAACAATGACAGATAAATCAGACTTGAGGGACAATCAAGGCAAAACAACATGGTTGTGGACATAATTGTAGAATCTCCACATGAGACCTGGATGGAGTCGGAGGACAAAGTAAGGGAAATTATCTCTGAGAAATTGAAGATGCTCCACAGGAAGATTGAGGTGGAGCGCGCCCACAGGATTGGAAAACCCACCATCGGCCCAGGTGATAGGCCCAGGCCAATAGTGGTCAAGTTCTTGAGGTTCAAGGACAAGGTAGATGTTCTGGAAAGAGCCAAGAACTTGAGAGGAATGTATGTCTTCCTCAACGAGGACTATCCTGAAGCTGTGCGCCAGAAGAGGAAAGAACTGATCCCAGCCATGAAAGCTGCCAGAGTGCGTGGTGACATTGCGTACATCCGTGACATTTCGTACATCCGCTACGACAGACTCATTGTCCACCCTCCCTCCCAGAAGCCTGGAAGAGATGAGAGAGCCAAGCCTATGGGTTCGTAGCCTCAACCCCGCAGCACACACACACACCAATTAATTAACGGACTGCTGAATGTATATATGTATATTTTTTCTCTTGCTTTGTCTGCTCTTTTCAATATTATGTCTATCTCTGATAAGCTACCCAGGAAAGAGCTGAAAATAGCCCATATTAATATATGTAGCCTTAGAAATAAGGTTCATGAAATCAATAACTTGCTAACGTCAGATAAAATTCATATATTAGCCATTTCTGAGACTCACTTAGTTAATTCATTTGATGATACATCAGTAGCAATACAAGGATATAACATCTATAGAAGAGACAGAAATGCTTATGGGGGAGGAGTTGCTGTATATATTCAGAGTCATATCCCTGTAATGTTTAGAGAAGATCTTATGTCAAGTGTTATTGAAGTGTTGTGGTTGCAGGTTCACTTGGCACATCTAAAGCCTTTTCTTTTGGGGTGTTGCTATAGGCCACCAAGTGCTAACAGTCAGTATCTAAATAATATGTGTGAAATACTTGATAGTGTATGTGATGTTAACAGAGAGGTCTAATTTCTTGGGGGCCTGAATATTAACTGGTTTTCATCAAGCTGTCCGCTCAAAAGGAAGCTTCTTACTGTAACCAATGCCTGTAATCTGGTTCAGGATATTAATCAACCTACCAGGGTGTTTACAAACACTACAGGAACAAGATCATCTACATGTATCGATCACATTTTTAAAAATGCTGTAGAACATTGTTCTAAAGCTACAGTTGAAGTCGGAAGTTTACATACACTTAGGTTGGTGTCATTAAAATTCGTTGTTCAACCACTCCACAAATTTCTTCGTTAACAAACTATAGTTTTGGCAAGTCGGTTAGGACAGCTACTTTGTACATGACACAAGTAATTTTTCCAACAATTGTTTACAGACAGATTATTTAACTTATCATTCACTGTATCACAATTCCAGTCGGACAGAAGTTTACATACACTAAGTTGACTGTGCCTTTAAACAGCTTGGAAAATTCCAGAAAATTATTGTCATGGCTTTCGAAGCTTCTTGATAGGCTAACTGACATAATTTGAGTCAATTGGAGGTGTACCTGTGGATGTATTCAAGGCCTACCTTCAAACTCAGTGCCTCTTTGCTTGACATCATGGGAAAATCAAAAGAAATCAGCCAAGACCTCAGAAAAAAAAAAATTGTAGACCGCCACTAGTCTGGTTCATCCTTGGGAGCAAATTCCAAACGCCTGAAGGTACCACGTTCATCTGTACAAACAATAGTACGCAAGTATAAACACCATGGGTCCACGCAGCTGTCATACCACTCAGAAAGGAGTCGCGTTCTGTCTCCTAGAGATTAACGTACTTGGTGCGAAAAGTGCAAATCAATCCCAGAACAACAGCAAAGGACCTTGTGAAGATGCTGGAGGAAACAGGTACAAAAGATTCTATATCCACAGTAAAACTAGTCATATATCGACATAACCTGAAGACAGCTCAGGAAGAAGTGACTCGTCCAAAACACCATAAAAAAGCCAGACTACGGTTTGCAACTGCACATGGGGACAAACTTCGTACTTTTGGAGAAATGTCCTCTGGTCTGATGAAACAAAAATAGAGCTGTTTGGCCATAATGACCATTGTTATGTTTGAAGGAAAAAGGGGGAGGCTTGCAAGCCGAAGAACACCATCCAACCGTGAAGCACGGGGTGGCAGCATCATTTGGGGTGCTTTGCTGCAGGAGGGACTGGTGCACTTCACAAAATAAATGGCATCATGAGACAGGACAATTATGCGGATATATTGAAGCAACATCTCAAGACATCAGTCAGGAAGTTAAAGCTTGGTCGCAAATGGGTCTTCCAAATGGACAAAGACCCCAAGCATACTTCCAAAGTTGGGCAAAATGGCGTAAGGACAACAAAGTCAAGGTATTGGAGTGGCCATAACAAGCCCTGACCTCAATCCTATAGAACCTTTGTGGGCAGAACTGAAAAAGCGTGTGCGAGCAAGGAGGCCTACAAACCTGACTCAGTTACACCAGCTCTGTCAGGAGGAATGGGCCAAAATTCACCCAACTTATTGTGGGAAGCTTGTGGAAGGCTAACCGAAACGTTTGACCCAAGTTAAACAATTTATAGGCAATGCTACCAAATACTAATTGAGTGTATGTAAAATTCTGAACCACTGGGAATGTGATGAAAGAAATAAAAGCTGAAATAAATAATTCTCTAATATTATTCTGACTTTTCACATTCTTAAATAAAGTGGTGATCCTAACTGACCTAAGACAGGGGATTCTTACTAGGATTAAATGTCAGGAATTGTGAAAAACTGAGTTTAAATATATTTGGCTAAGTGTATATAACTTCCGACTTCAACTGTATATCCATACCCATTGGATGCAGTGATCACAATATAGTGGCTATATCCAGGAAATCCAAAGTTCCAACAGCTGGACCTAAAATAGTGGATAAGAGATCATACAAAAGATTTTCCTGTGACTCTTATGTGGATGATGTTAAAAATATTTGTTGGTCTGATGTGATTAATGAGGACATCCAGACGCAGCACTTGATTAATTTATGAAATTGCTTCTTCCAATTATTGATAAACATGCACCTGTTAAGAAACTGACTGTTGGAACTGTTAAGGCTCCATGGATTGATGAGGAATTGAAAAACTGTATGGTTGAAAGAGATGTTGTAACGTCAGGTTGAATGATGGGTGCAGAGTCAGGCGCAGAGAGAGCAAAAGTATTCCAGGGAAAAAACGCTTTAATTCCACAGCATGAAAACAGGAACAGGTACAAACGGGTGGTGCCAAAACACAGGCGTAAAACTACCCACAGTCCACTGTTTAAAATAAGCTGAATAGCGAAAATCCCACAATCAAAGAATCACTCACGACGTCCAACATGGATACACAAAATAAGCCCGCACAAACACTAGCGGGCGAAACTAACCTAAATAGTACACCTCCAAAACCCCAACAAGAAACAGGTGAAAACAATTAGACAGACATAAACGAAAAGGAAAGGGATCGGTGGCAGCTAGTAGACCGGCGACGACGACCGCCGAGTGCCACCCGAACGGGAAGGGAGTCACCTTCGGTAATATTCGTGACAGTACCCCCTCCTGACGCGCGGCCCCCGCAGCGCGCTGACGCCGGCCTCCGGGGACGACCCCGGGGGCGAGGCGCAGGGCGATCCGGATGGAGGCGATGGAATTCCCTTAGTAGATTTGGATCCAATATATCCCCCACGGGACCCAGCACCTCTCTCCGGCCCGTACCCCTCCCAGTCCACGAGGTACTGCAGGCCCCTCACCCGGCGTCTGGAATCCAGTATGGACTTTATCGTGTACGCCGGGGTCCCCTCTATATCCAGAGGGGCGGAGGGACCTCCGGAACCTCACCTTCCTGCATGGGACCAGCTACCACCGGCCTGAGGAGAGACACATGAAACGGGGTTAATACGATAATACGAAGGAAGTAACAATCGATAACACACCTCGTTTATTCTCCTCAGGACTTAAATGGCCCTACACACTGCGGACCCAGCTTCCGGCAGGGCAGGCGGAGGGGCAGGTTTCGGGTCGAGAGCCAGACCCTGTCCCCGGTGCAAACACGGGGGCTCACTGCGGTGACGGTCAGCGCTCTTCTTCTGCCGTCCACTCGCCTGACGCAAAGACTCCTGGACGGCTCTCCAGGTCTCCTTAGAGCGCTGCACCCACTCCTCCACCGCAGGAGCTTCGGTCTGGCTCTGATGCCATGGTGCCAGAACCGGCTGGTACCCACACACACTCAAATGGTGACATGTTGGTAGAGGAGTGGCTTAGTGAGTTCTGGGCGATCTCTGCCCAGGGGATGTATCTTGACCACTCCCCTGGCCGGTCCTGGCAATACGACCGCAGAAACCTACCCACCTCCTGGTTCACTCTCTCACCTGCCCATTTACTCTCCGGGTGATACCCGAGGTCAGGCTGACCGAGACCCCAGATGTTCCATAAACGCTTCCATACTCTGGACGTGAACTGGGACCCCGATCAGAAACGATATCCTCGGGCACCCCGTAGTGCCGGAAGACATGGGTAAATAGTGCCTCCGCAGTCTGCAGGGCCGTAGAGACCGGGCAACGGGATAAGCCGGCAGGATTTAGAGAACCGATCCACAACGACCAGGATAGTGGTGTTCCCCTGAGACAAGGGAAGATCAGTAAGAAAATCCACCGATAGATGGGACACGGCCGTTGTGGAACGGGGAGGTTGTAATTTCCTCGTGGCAAATGTCTAGGAGCCTTACTCTGGCGCGCACACCGAACAGGAGGAGACATAGAATCGCACGTCTCTCACCAAGGTAGGCCACCAGTACTTCCCTCTAAGACTTCGCACCGTCCTTGAAATACCCGGGTGACCTGACGAGGTAGACTATGAGCCCATCAATCAATTGATCACGAACAGCGAGCGGCACATACCTACGACCCTCCGGGCACTGTGGAGGCGCAGGTTCGCGCCTTAGTGCCCGCTCGATGTCCGTGTCCACCTCCCATACTACCGGTGCTACCAGCTTAGCCCGCCGGAATGATGGGAGTAGGATCGATGCGACCGGTCATCAGTGTCGTATAGTCGGGACAGCGCGTCAGCCTTAGTATTGAGGGAACCTGGTCGATACGAAATCGTAAAACGAAATCGGGTAAAGTACATGGCCCACCTTGCCTGACGAGATTCAGTCTCCTAGCTGACTCGGATCATACTCCAGATTCCGCGGGTCCGGTCCCAGATGAGAAAGGGTGCTGGCCCCCTCAAGCCAGTGGTCTCCACACCTTCAGAGCCTTGACCATGGCAACAACTCCCTATCTCCCACCATCATAATTCCGCTCCGCTGGCCCGAGCTTCTTCGAAAAAAAAGCCACAGGGGCGGAGCTTTCGGTGGCGTACCCGAGGCTGGGAGAGCACAGCCCCGACCCCACCTGCGATGCGTCCACCTCAACTATGAACCCCAAAGAGGCGGTCAGGATGCGCCAACCGATCTGGCGCGTCGGTGAACAGCGCCTTCAAACGACAGAAAGCTCTCTCCGCCTCTGCGGACCACTGCAAGCGCACCGGGCCCCCCTTCAGCAGTGAGGTAATAGGGCCGCCACCCGACCAAAACCCCGGATAAACCTCCGGTAGTAATTGGCAAACCCTAAGAAACGCTGCACCTCCTTTACCGTGGTCGGAGTCGGCCAATTACGCACGGCTTTTACGCGGTCATCCTCCATTACCATCCCCGAGGTGGAAATGCGATAACCCAGGAAGGAAACGGCTCGTTTGGAAAACTCACATTTCTCTGCCTTCACGTACAGGTCATGCTCCAGCAGTCGCCCAAGAACCTTGCGCACCAGAGACACATGCTCGGCGCGTGTAGCGGAGTAGATCAAGATGTCGTCAATATACACCACTACACCCTGTCCGTGCAGTCTCTGAGAATCTCATCAACGAAGGATTGAAAGATGGCTGGAGCATTCTTCAACCCATACGGCATGACAAGGTACTCATAATGGCCAGATGTAGTACTAAACGCGGTTTTCCACTCATCTCCTCCCCGAATACGCACCAGATTATATGCGCTCCTGAGGTCCAATTTTGTGAAGAATCGCGCCCCGTGAAATGATTCCACCGCCGTAGCGATGAGAGGTAGTGGGTAACTAAAACCCACAGTGATGGAATTTAGACCTCGATAATCAATACACGGACGTAAACCACCCTCCTTTTTCTTCACAAAAAAGAAACTCGAGGAGGCGGGTGACATGGAGGGCCGAATGTACCCCTGTCCCAGAGCCTCCGTGATGTATGTCTCCATAGCCAACGTCTCCTCCTGGGACAACGGATACACGTGACTCCTGGGAAGTGCAGCGTTTACCTGGAGGTTTATCACGCAATCCCCCTGTCGATGGGGTGATAATTGGGTCGCCTTCTTTTTACTGAAGGCGATACCAAATCGGCATACTCAGCAGGAGATGCGCACGGTGGAAACCTGGT
This sequence comes from Salvelinus sp. IW2-2015, assembly GCF_002910315.2. Lineage (NCBI taxonomy): Eukaryota > Metazoa > Chordata > Actinopteri > Salmoniformes > Salmonidae > Salvelinus > Salvelinus sp. IW2-2015. The sequence goes on from NC_036859.1 coordinate 33,987,779, forward strand.
CTGGACTCTCCACCGTTGTCGCACCGATGGAAACTCCTAAACACCTGCCTGAACACTCATCAGACCACCCCTGGAGAGCTCCCTGTCTCCACGAAATCGTAGGATTGTGAATAGCCAGCCAGGGAATCCCTAACACCACCGGGAAAGCAGGGAATCAATAAGGAACAGACTAATCCGCTCCTTATGATTACCCTGCGTCATCATATCCAGAGGTATCGTGGCCTCCCTGACCAGCCCTGACCCTAATGGTCGACTATCTAAGGAGTGCACGGGGAAAGGGGGTCTACCTTAACGAGCGGAATCCTCAACCTCTTAGCGAGTCCGCAATCAATAAAAATTCCCCGCTGCGCCTGAATCGATAGCGCCTTATGCTGGAGAGATGGGAAAAACCTTAGAAAATAGATTAACAAAAACATGTGACCAACAGGAAGCTCTGGGAGAGTGTGGTGCTGACTCACCTGAGGTGACCGAGGAGTGTTCTGCCTGCCCTCTCGAATCCCAGATGGACTCCTCAGCACCGACCGGAAGTTGTCCCTCTCCGGCCACAATGGGTGCAGGAGGAGCCTCCTCCTCCGGTCTCCCTAGACGCAGCCCCTCCTAGCTCCATAGGAATGGGAGCGGGGGGGCAGGAGGTGGAACTGACAGGACCCTCTCAGAACGTCCGCGAGCAGCCAGCAGATGGTCTAGCCGGATTGATATGTCGATCAGCTCATCCAAACTGAGCGTAGTGTCCCGACAAGCCAGCTCTCTGCGGACGTCCTCCCTTAGGCTACACCTGTAGTGGTCTATCAGGGCCCTGTCGTTCCACCCTGCTCCAGCAGCCAAAGTACGGAATCTCAGTGCAAAATCCTGCGCGCTCCTCGTCCCCTGCCGGAGATGGAACAACCTCTCACCCGCCGCTCTGCCATCCGCGGGGATGATCAAACCAAGCCCGGAAACGGCGGGTGAACTCCAGGTAGTGACCCCTCGCTGAGTCGGGTCCATTCCATACGGCGTTGGCCCACTCCAGGGCCCTACCCGACAGGCAAGAAACGAGGACACTCACACTCTCCTCGTCCGAGGGAGCAGGCCGAATGGTGGCCAGGTAGAGATCAAGTTGGAGCAGAAATCCCTGGCAACCGGCCGCTGCTCCATCGTACTCCCACGGAGGCGTGATGCGCAGGACGCTGGCACCGGCTCCCGCTGGAGGAATGGTAATGTTGCTGGTGGGAGGGTAGGTGGGGTAGTAGGGAGACCACTCCTCTCCCACGATCCATCCTTTCCATCATCTGATCCATTGCCGAACCAATGCGATGTAGGATGGACGTATGATGCAGGACTCTCTCCTCCATCGTGGGGAGAGGGTGGTCGCTGCTCCTGCTGACTCCATCAGGTGGTGCGGGGCTTCTGTAACGTCAGGTGAATGATGGGTGCAGAGTCAGGCGCAGAGAGAGCAAAAGTATTCCAGGGAAAAAACGCTTTAAGTCCACAGCATGAAAACAGGAACAGTCAAACGGGTGGTGCAAAACACAGCGTAAAACTACCCACAGTCCACTGTTAAAATAAAGCTGAATAGCGAAAATCCCACAATCAAAGAATCACTCACGACGTCCAACATGGATACACAAAATAAGCCCGCCACAAACACTAGCGGCGAAACTAACCTAAATAGTACACCTCCCAAAACCCCAACAAGAAACAGGTGAAAACAATTAGACAGACATAAACGAAAAGGAAAAAGGGATCGGTGGCAGCTAGTAGACCGGCGACGACGACCCCCGAGTGCCACCCGAACGGGAAGGGAGTCACCTTCGGTAATATTCGTGACAAGCATGTGGCAAAAGGAGTGGCTAATAAGTCTGACTGGCTTACTTACTGCAGATATAGAAATTATGTGACTAAACTCAATAAAAAGGAGAATAAACTTTATTATGAAGCCAAGATCAATCACATAAAGAATGATGGAAAAAAAAGTTTGGAGTACTTGAAATGAAATTATGGGCAGAAAGACAAATTCAACTCCATCTTTCATCAAATCAGGTGGCTTATTCATCACAAAACCATATGATGTTGGCAATTATTTGAATGATTATTTCATTGGCAAAATGGGCAAACTTAGGCAGGAAATGCCCACGACAAACAGTGAGCAATTATATTAATGCATAAAAAACAAATAATGAAAGAAAAGCAGTGCAAGTTTGAATTTTTGAAGTTAGTGTGGGAGAGGTGGAAACATAATTGTAAACGATCAATAATGACAAACCTCCTGGCATTGACAACTTAGATGGAAAGCTACTGAGGATGGTAGCTGACTCTATAGCCACTCCTRTCTGTCATATTYTTAATCTGAGCCTAGAGGAAAGTCTTTGTGATCAGGCCTGGACGGAAGCCAAAGTAATTCCGCTACCCAAGAGTGGTAAAGCGGCCTTTACTGGTTCTAACAGCAGACCTATAAGCTTGCTGCCAGCTCTTAGCAAACTGTTGGAAAAAATTGTGTTTGACCAAATACAATGCTATTTCTCTGTAAACAAATTAACAACAGACTTTCAGCATGCTTATAGAGAAGGGCACTCAACATGACACAAATGACTGATGATTGGTTGAAAGAAATTGATAATAAGAAGATTGAGGGAGCTGTACTGTTAGATTTCAGTGCAGCCTTTGATATTACTGACCATAAACTGTTGTTGAAAAAACTTAAGTGCTATGGCTTTTCAACCTCTGCCATATCGTGGATTCAGAGCTATCTATCTAATATAACTCAAAGGGTTTTCTTTAATGGAAGCGTCTCTAATGTTAAACATGTAAAGTGTGGTGTACAGCAGGGCAGCTCTCTAGGCCCTCTATTCTTTTCTATTTTTACCAAAGTGACTGGCATTCCATTTACAATAGTCATTTATAACATTAACAATGTCTACTCTGTATTTCTGATCATTTTGATGTGATTTTAATGGACAGAAAATGTGCTTTTCTTTCAAAAACAAGGACATTTCTATGTGACCCCAAACTTTTGAACGGTAGTGTATGTGTTTGGRAAAWAAAGAAAKGAGATGGTTAAAAAAGACCTTGAATGTTGTTTTTTCTGTTTATGGGCTTACTTGTTGATAAGGAACGAGCTGCAACAAACACTCAAACTGGACAGTTTTGTCTCTTCATTCAAAGACTCAATCATGGACAGTCTTACTGACAGTTGTGGMTGCTTTGTGTGATGTATTGTTGACTCTACTTTCTTGCCCTTTGTGCTGTTGTCTGTGCCCAATAATGTTTGTACCATGGTTTTTGCTGCTACCATGTTGTGCTGCTACCATGTTGTGTTGTTGTTGTGTTGTGTTGTCATGTGTTGCTGCCATGCTATGTTGTTGTCTTAGGTCTCTCTTTATGTAGTGTTGTGTTGTCTTTCTTGTCGGTCGTGGTGTGTTTTGCCCCCCAAAAATGTTTTTCTTATCCCAGCCCCTTCCCGGCAGGAGGCCTTTTGCATTTTGGTAGGCCGTCATTGTAAATAAGAATTTGTTCTTAACTGACTTGCTTTAGTTAAATAAAGGTTCAATAAAAAATGAATAATAAAAATTGTTTTGAGAAGATCAGAAGGTACTTTATGGGTTATTCTAACACGACAGGTTCACTTGTGATTTTAAATGATCAACTTTATCGCTACATTATGCAATAACAGTAGACAGGGTTTGAATGTAAACATACATTGATAAATATTTGGGGAATGTGATGTGATGAATGGTTTAATTCATACTGTCTCCTTGGGCGCATGCGCTAGTTAGAGCACGACGGCAGTTGGGAACATGGCTATTTAGCGTACAATCACATGTTGTTTGTTACTTGGCATTTATGTTATTAAATGTGGCAACACATTGAAAATAACCTACGGATTAATTATCTTATATTTAGCATTAACCAAGGCCATTACAAATACAGTTCTAAATGTTAATTTCGTCGTTGATTCTACGAGTCAGTGTGAATCATTTCTCATATTTCCCCCTTTTCAGCTATAACATTACAATTGTATAGCTARTAGGTTATGGGATTTCTGTAGATCGACAGAAGTGAATGAAGCTAGGTCAGTTAAGGTGATAATGGCTGGGGTCATTTTTCCACAATAGCATACCGTACATGGGGAGTTCATTTGCATGATGTCAGTAAATCTCACAGAGGTATTGTTTTTACRTGCCATACTTGTTGATGCTGATAAATTGATCAGTGTTGACGCTGACATTATGACATTATGTTTATTATTACATTATGACGTTGTCTAATGTATGTAAATAACATGTCATAATCCAAATTGCAAGTAGGTCATTGAAACAAGGGTGAAGAAGAGCAGAACATTAAAGGAGTCTATACTGTTGAAGACCAGTTTGAGGAACGGTTTGATTATTATCATGGGTTTCCAATCATTAATTTTCCTATTTTTTTATTATCCTCCTCTATTCATTTTCAAGTGGGTTGTGACTGTGAGACTGTTAGATGAAGGCGTTCACAATCCTTTCATCACACATCTCTCTCGATAGGTTCCCTATGTCGTATTTCACTACAATACCCACAATGCCACATAGACTATAAAGTCGCATAGGCGAATAATGTGATACAGTTCAGCACATTCTTCACGTTTATCAAGGAACACAAAGCACACGAAGGCTGTTACCGTTTAAAACAATTTACACGTACCTGCATAAATATGAGAGAAATATCAAAGTGTTTTTGTCGGCTTTTTGTGTGACATTTCTCTCTGGTTACTGTTACACAAAGGGCTCGAGGACAACAGCTGAAACAGCCAATGAACGAGCGCGTTGTTTGTTTRCGACGTTTCCACAAGAATGTGAAGGTGGGGCGTTTTGCGATATTCAGGAAATTGACATTTTTGCTCTTTTCTCAGAGTAGAGATGTACGAGTGTATTTCGTTTTTTTTTTCTTAGCGTGCTTACACTTCTAAGGTAGGTTTGAAAATGAATTAACTTGCACGAATGCTTTCCCAAAGGGGCAGTACGGGTCGTTTGTCAACGTTCTCCTCTTCGGGGGGAGGGGGCTTTTGTACAGACCATAACATAGGGGTCCTTGAGGTGGATAGCGAATTTGAGACTGCAACATTGTAGCCAACTGCTGATGCACATCAACACTGAATTGAGTTGGCTGCACGCTACGTTGTTGGAATAGGCGATATAACAACGTTGCCAGCAGTTGAGTTGTTGATACACCCATGTCACTGCATACATTGGCTTTCACAAAACATTAGCCAACATATAAAAGGCTGGCTATAACAGTAAATGCAATATCAAAATACACGTATAATCAGCTGCATCTATAAGCTACATCTGTCTTTACCTCTCACCTTGCCATACAGGCTGTGTAATAACATATGTACAACATAACTTTCTGCTGACATAGGCTGTTTCTTGAAATGATGTCTGTTTTTCAGAACTCTTTGAATGGTTCCCCATTTAACATAATGATGACGAGAAAACCCAACCAACCTCAACCCCCAAACAGAAGAGGAAAGGTCAGTGCTTGTGCCAGTGGGCAAATTGACTCACTGGACATCAATACCATGACTGATTCAGAGACGGTTCCTCCATCACAAAAGAGGCACCTGACCATGATGCAGCATGGCGACAACCTCCTCAAGTTTCTAAACGAGGACCGAACGAAGCAGAGGTTCTGCGACGTCTCTGTCAGTGTGGGCGGGAAGCGCTACAGAGCCCACAAAGCCATGTTGGCGCACGGTAGCAGCTACTTCCACGCCGAGCTGACCAAAAACCCAACCGCCGATCACGTGATTCTTGACCACGTGGAGGATTCCGTGTTCCAACACTTACTGCACCTCCTTTACACGGCCGAGTGCGTCATTCCCGAGAGCGAGGTCCCTGCCCTGACTGAAGCGGCCGGCTTCCTGGACATGATGGATGTAGTGAAGCTCCTGGCAGGAGAGGGGGATGGCCGGCCAGCGCTTGCCCGAGTGGAGGTTAAGTCCGTGGGGGAACCAAGCTCAGAGAAGACCTCTAAAGCTTCTGACCTTCCATCAGACTGTGTCGGGGTCCAAAGCCMAGTCCAGGCTGGTGCCCACCATTGTTCATTCTGCAGCCGCACGTTTTGCTACAAGAAGTCTCTGGAGAACCATTTAAACAGGAACCACAGTAGCAGCACCGAGGGAGACGCCAGAGAAAAGGTGGTCAATCAAGAGGTTACTACCATGGTAACCACAACCCGGAGGTCTGCCCGCAGGAGGAGAGTTCCCGCTAAATTGGAGAGAGGTGAYGCGGACAGCGCCGGCGCAACAGAGGGGAAACTACATCAAGACCCCGCTAGTAGAGACCCAAACACCACAGAGGAAGATGACGAGGAAGATGAAGAAGAACAAGAAGATGGGAGAAAACCAAAGCACATATCCGACACAGGAGATGCACTCACCCCAACCGAGGGTGAGGAGGCGGAAGAGGAGAGGGAGGAGGAGGAGATGGTGGAAGAACGTCAAAGTGCGTTAGTACGGGGAGCAAGAGAGAGCGGTGAGAGTTCAGAGGTGGAGACAACAGAACACCAGACAGTCAATGAGGTGGAGGTATATAGTCAGGCTGCCAATGGTTCTAACTATGGAACAGTGTACCCAGAGGGACTGGCTCCTGTCATCATCCAGAGCGTAAGCAAGAAGACGCTCAAGTGCCCCAAGTGTGACAAGACCTTTGACCGCACAGGTAGGTACTCTCCTTAAAGATTTTATTTAAATGTATTGCACTGATTACATTGTATTTATGTAGGCAGTTGTTTCTGAGCTGATATTATACAACAACAGATTAATAACATACATGACAACAACAACATAATAATTGTCACGACTTCCGCCGAAGTCGGCTCCTCTCCTTGTTCTGGCRGCGATCGACGTCACCTGCTTTCTAGCCATCGCCGCTCCATTTTTCATATTTCCATTTGTTTTGTCTTGTTCCATACACACCTGGTTTTCATTCCCTAATCACACTGAATGTATTTAGTCCTCTGTTCCCCTCCATGTCTTTGTGTGAAATTGTATTTATGTTATGTGGGTATTGTTACGCGCCATACTTTTGTCTATTGTTCCGTGGTTGGACACATTTATGTACTTTTGTGCTTTCGTTGGACCGGAAATAAGAAGTGCGCCTGTTCACTACACTCTGCTCTCCTGCACCTGACTTCGCCTCCAGTACACACCCTTAACAATAATAATAATAATATAGTATGAAACAATAACCAACATTCAACATAATAATAAGATATTAAACAATAATAATATATTAAATAATTAATACATAACCAACATTTAAACAACCACAAGTGCTGTTTTTTGTCCTCTTCTCTTAGCAACGAAGTAAGTAGTAGGTTTMATTTGTTTGACTGCCAATCAAGTGACTCAGTGGAGTTTTCAAGAGCAGACATGGAAGCCCTGAAGGACTGCGGTCAAAGATTTTTAATAACTAAACCAAGACAGCCTGTCGTTTCCAATGGGAACAAATTAGCATTTTTTTTAACTAGGCAAGTAAGTTAAGAACAAATTCTAATTTACAATGACACTTGGTTAACTGCCTTTTTCAGAGGCAGAACGACAGCTTGGGAATTCGATCCAGCAACCTTTCGGTTACTGGCCCAATGCTCTAACCACTAGGCGACCCGCTGCCCCCATAGTGGGCAGAACAAGCAAGGAGGTGGGCAGAGGAAAGCACGACCTAGCGAGATCCTATTGGCGTGTTCTAGCATCATCTGCATATTTCCGTTAGGGAACGCCTACTCTGTGAAGTGTGCTTGTGCAATAACTCAATTCACACTTGCAGTCCTAAACGTCATTATTTTTTAAAACTTTTACGAAGAGTAAAGTTTACAGTCYTTAGTCTGGCAGGTAGCGTAGTGGTTAGAGCGTTGGGCCGGTAACCGATAGTGTTGCTAGATCAAATCCCCGAGCTGACATGGTAAAAATCTGTTGTTCTGCCCCTGAACAAGGCAGTTAACCCACTATTTCTAGGCTGTAATCTTAACTGACTTACCTAGTTAAATAAAAAAAAWTGTCCACTGTCTATAACCAATTCTAGTTTTGGGAACAGAAAACTGTATTGAGATCAAACGTTTCATCAATGAGAAAATTTGCAGAATGTTGTCCGAACTCCATCTTGTTCCATCTTCTCCCACTGCCCGCCATTGGGCTTCCTCTCACTACCATATTTGGTAATGAGTGGAAATGCCAAGCGGATGCTTCACATTTAAACATCCAGTAAAATATCTGTGTCATTGTTCTATCTGTGCTGCAGTTGTGCACCACTTATCTGTCTTTTGAGCCATAACATGTACCGAATACTTTATAATAGCTCATAATATTCTGATGTTTTTCTCTGTATTTCCCATAGGGAAGTATGAGAGTCACACCAGGGTACACACGGGAGAGAAGCCCTTCCAGTGTGACGTGTGTCTGCAGTGTTACTCCACCAAGTCCAACCTCACTGTACACAAGAAGAAGCACGCCAGCGACGCCCCCTTCCAGAAGAAGGACCACAAGTGCTCCTTCTGCAACAAGCTCCACGCCAGCAAAAAGACCCTCGCCAAACACGTCAGAAGGCGAGCCTTCGTTCCTGTCCCATCATCATTCTCTGTTCACCAGGGTTGGGGTCAGTTCCATTTCAATTCAGCCAATTCAGGAAGTAAACAGAAATTCCAATTCCACATTTTTCTAATAGAGAAGCTTTGAGGAACATTTGAATTGGAATAGGAATTACAGTTTACTTCCCGAATTGACTGAATTGAAATGGACTTGACCCCCAACCCTGATATTCACATTACACTCTTATACATATTATACATTTTGATTATTATAAATCCCTAACAATTGAGCTTTTAGGAAAATAATCACTCTAAATTCAAATGACTAAAATCATGTTCGTATGAATATAAAAATGAGGTTATTTATTTAGTGGTTGAATTGAAACCTTATTAACAGCCCTTCCAAACTACGGGCTGGTTTCCCAGACCCAGATTAAGCCTAGTCCTGGATTAACAATCAATCAATGGAGATTCTCCATTGGAAGTGTGTTTTAGTCAATTACTAGGCTTAATCTGGGTCAAGGAAACCAGTGCTAGACGAGTTTAATGTTTGTTTGTAGTCTTTCAGGGTAAAGGGGTTTCTGGTTAGTAGTAATCTGAGTTGATCATTATATGCCCTGATCTAGATGTTATTAGCAGTTCTATAATGGGGATTATTTCATTGCTCTTCAGGGATCAACAGAGTTTATTGAATTAAATGGATTACACTGTAGTCCACCAGTTGTGTCCTTTTCTCACTTAGTTTTATGTAGTGTACTTAAAGTTAAAATAATTTGCTTTACCAYCTTGTGGACACGTGTCACAGCGTTGTTCAGTGTCAAAGGGATCCAGACAGGTCAATGTTGTACTGTGTGTTTATATGGAGGCCCTCTGCTCTCCAAGGAGTGAAAAGGAATGAATAATGAAGTCACTAACTACGTGTTAGTGTGCRCTAACTACGTGTTACCACTGTGCTTTCAGGTTCCACCCGGACCACATTCAGGAGTTCCTGGCCATGAGGAGGAAGAAGAACGATGGATGGAAGTGTGATGTAAGCTTTGACTTGTTTTATTTTATGAAACACAATCCCAAAAAATAAACTGTTTCCTATAACGGACACAGTAGAGAAAATGAGGTAAGGAGTAAAATGCTAGCCCCAAGATTCAGACTACAATCATATTTTGAAGGGATCACTCACCTTGAGCCCTTATAATATGAATGTCTCTCGTTGATCAATATCAACACTTTGAGCCTAAGAAGTTTGGTTTTAACATTTAGCAGACGCTTTTATCCAAATACACTTGCATACATTTTTTGTACTGGACCCCCCCCGTGGGAATCGAACCCACAACCCTGTCGTTGCAAGCGCCATGCTCTTATCAACTGAGCCACATGGTAGTGTCACCAACATTAGCTCATCAGGTTCAAGTGACGTCATTGCATAGCCATATGAAATGAGATGTCTTTTAGAAGTTGAGTCAAAATCAAATCAAGTCAAATGTTTTGGTCACATACACGTGTTTGGCAGATGTTATTGCGGGTGTGGCGAAATGCTTGTGCTTCTAGCTCCGACAATGCAGTAATATTTAAGTAATATATCTTATCAGTTTCACAACATATACCCCAAAAACACGTAAATCTAAGTAAGGAATGGATTAAGAATATATACACACATATGTCAGAGCGGCATTGGACTAAGATACAGTGGCATAGTAAGAATTACAGTATAGACATATAGTCAGAGTGGCATTGGACTAAGATACAGTGGCATAGTATAGAATACAGTATAGACATATGTCAAGAGTGGCATTGGACTAAGATACAGTGGCATAGTAAGAATACAGTATAACATTTGAGATGGGTGATGCAATATTTACGCACAAGGACCACTCTATAATATATACCTACAGATGCAATGCAGGAAATTGAAAACCTGTAGTGTATTTGAGGTTTAAAAGGGCTTCTGGTGTTTGTAATTTCCACATAGAAATGTCAGACTTATTTTTCCCTTAGTATAGCAAAATGTATCAACCCCTACAAAAATGTGTGTCCATGAATTATAATCCACATAATAATTCACATTTCCTGTTGCTGCAGGATTACTTTCATTCTGTAGCAAACTGGCTCAAATTAAGACCCTACATCTGTACACATCACATAATACATAGTCCACAGAATGATACACATAGTCCACAGAATGACACATTTTCACATTCACTGCAAGTACAGTCAGTGTATTCTGCAAGTACAGTCAGTGTATTCTGCAAGTACAGTCAGTGTATTCTGCAAGTACAGTCAGTGTATTCTGCAAGTACAGTCAGTGTATTCTGCAAGTACAGTCAGTGTATTCTGGAATCATCTTCTCTCTCTGCTCTTCCTGGTTCAGATCTGCCACAAGTCTTTCACACGTAGACCCCATCTGGAGGAGCACATGATTCTACACACGCAAGACCGACCCTTCAAATGTGCCTTCTGCGACGACTACTTCAAGTCCAGGTTTGCCCGCTTGAAGCATCAAGAAAAGTACCATTTAGGTAATGAATGGGAAATGTAATTTAATTGCTTTATCCAACCTATTTAGATAATAGATAAATGTATTGTACCTCTTGACTTTAGGCGTACAGATATAATGCATTATGATGGGTCATAATGCTTTATTAGCCTTGTCATAAGTATGAATGAACTGCTTATAATGTGTTAGTAAAGTGATAAATCGGTTATTATCTGTCATTTTGAGCCAGTTGAAAGGCGTAACATATTGTAAGTTCATGTATAAAGCATTATCATGGTTATAACAAGTAATAATACGTTATAACTATATGCCCTAAGTGTTACTGTTGAATCCCCTTGGATTGATGAGGAATTGAAAAATTGTATGGTTGAGAGGGATGAGGCAAAAGGTNCGTTATAACTATATGCCCTAAGTGTTACTGTTGAATCCCCTTGGATTGATGAGGAATTGAAAAATTGTATGGTTGAGAGGGATGAGGCAAAAGGTATGGCATTACGTACTGCAAATTGAGAAATCATGTGACTAAACTGAATAAAAAGAAGAAACTATCCTATGAAACAAAAATGAATGATATAAAGAATGATAGTTAAAAGCTTTGGAGCATCTTAAATTACATTTTGGGCGACATTTCTTCTTAACAGCACTATCAACAAGGCAGGTTCCACAGGCCCTAGTTTTGCCACACCTGGACTACTACTGTTCAGTCGTGTGGTAAGGTGCCACAATGAGAACCTTAGGAAAATTTAAATTGGCTCCGAACAGGGCAGCACAGAATAGACTAGTACTACGTAGAGCTATGAATACATGGAACTCTATTCCACATCAAGTAACTGATGCAAGCAGTAAAATCTGATTTTTTTTTTTAAACATAAACATATACCTTATGGAACAGCAGAGGCTGTGAAGAGACACACACACACAGGCACAGACACCTGCACACACACACGATAACATGCACACTATACACACACATACACATGGATTTTGTGTTGTAAATATGTGGTAGTAGAGTACAGGCCTGAGGGCACACACTTAATGTGTTGTGAAATCTGTTGTGAATGTATTGTAATGTTTTTAAAATTGTATAAACTGCCTTGATGTTGCTGCACCCCGAGAAGAGTAGCTGCTGCCTTGGCAGGAACTATTGGGATCCAAAATAAATACAAATACCACGTTCGGGTTTATTGTCCTCAAAAACATTGGGAGTCAAGGAAAAGGTTGTATAATCATTGAAGAGAATGCTATCAAGTTTGTAGAAGCTTAACTTGAATCAATGATCAGATGTTGATGTTGGATTGAAAAGTAAGGCTGTGACACAGGGATATTGAATTGACCTTTGACTCTGTCCACAGGTCCGTTCCCATGTGACATCTGTGGCCGCCAGTTCAACGACACGGGTAACAGGAAGAGACACATTGAATGTACACACGGGGGCAAGAGAAAATGGACCTGCTTAATCTGTGGGAAGTCAGTGAGGGAGAGGTAGGATTGTCACAACTACAATAAACAGGTCGATGTTATTTATTTTTTTTGTGGGAAAATTATAAATAAAAATATTGAAATAAACAGCAGTGTTTAGAATACTGCACATGTAAGTGTGATTACATTGAACTTCTATGTTTTTTTACAMATCAACTACTAATGTTATAACTTTTAACGAAACTTTTAACCAACTTCTTTTTAACAATTATTTTGGGTGGTGGTTGTAATGAATACTCAGGGAGAAAAAGGTCTAGATTCACGCGCAGAGCGCGGCAAATGTTTCTTAAGACTTCGCAGAAGGCAGGAAGCGTGGTCACAGGCACGCAAAGGTCAAACACAGGCASGCAATGGTCAAACACAGGTAGGCAGTCAAAAACAAACAATACCTCACAACTATACAAACAGAAAGAACTGAAGTAAATATGGAGCTGATGAGACCAGGTGAGAAACCAACACAGGTGAAATCRATGAACAAAAATGAACGACAGGGTTCAAGAACACAAAGAAAAAGAACACAAGGTTGACTAAGAAAAGAAAAGCGGAACCTTACAGTGGTATTGTGTCTATCTCTCACTGCTCACATGGTAATAGTCTCAACTTTAGTAACTGGTCTACTATCAATCTAACTCCATTGATTGTAATGTGGTTGTTTTTTTATGTTCGTAGGACAACGTTGAGAGAACATTTGCGGATTCACAGCGGAGAGAAACCTCACCTCTGCAGTATCTGTGGACAGAGTTTCCGCCACGGCAGCTCTTATAGGTCAATATGCTTGGGCAGTTCATGACGTACCTAGTTCTTATTGGCTATCACCTGTGGGTGGATTCCCATGTTCATGAGGTTTCTATTGGGGAGTTTTTGTCTTCTCCAGAGAAAATAATTGTATCATCRTTTTGTCATCATTTAATACAAAATAAATCAAATGTTTGCCTGTTTTAATTGCATATTAACATTTGTTAAAAACTTGAACCCTCAACTTTATTCTGATAGGCTTCATCTTCGAGTCCACCACGACGACAAGCGCTACGAGTGTGACGAATGCGGAAAGACGTTCATACGCCACGACCATCTGACCAAACACCAGAAAATACACTCGGGTACAGTATACACACCTTCCGTGTTATGTTCCGTAGCCGTGCAAAAGAGAGTAAAATGTTCCCCTGGGTTATTTCTTCATATATGGTCCTGGAACTGTTTGTATGTTTTTACGCTGCACATAAATTGTCTTACGGGGATAATAATTGAATTGAATCTCCCTTGGTTGTTATCAGGGGAGAAAGCCCACCAGTGTGAGGAGTGTGGGAAGTGCTTCAGGCGCCATGATCACCTGACCGTCCATTACAAAAGTGTCCACCTGGGAGAGAAGGTGTGGCAGAAGTAAGTGGTCCTGATGGTGGATGGAGATGGAGGGAATGGGCGCGTTCCAGGCTGACTACATCGCAGGTGCATGTCAGATCTCACAACGCGGTTGACTACATTGCAGATGCATGTCAGATCTCACAACGACTGAGTAGGTGTTAACATATCAGCTAACTACATCATATAATATAGCAATCTGATCACGTGGTATATAACCATTGGTTGATGAAACGTAACATCTGCAATGTAGTCATGCTGGAACGTGACCAATATGTTTTAGATTTAGAGTGTCAGTCTGGACTTAGGCGCCAAAGGGATTTTTTATTAGATTTTTTATTAAATGATCAGGGAAATAGGCAGAATAAACAGCATTGGACAAACAAYAATTGCGTAGTCAGCACACGTCAAACACATTCTCACAYGATATTCAATAAAACAAWGTAAATYCACAGTACATGCACAGAAAACAACTTGACTTCCATATCTGGACAGTCAAATACATACAATCACATCGTTTTTGGTATAAATGTGACTACCCTATGAGCACAAGATGTTGAAAAGACGTTGAAAATGTATTTTTTGGTTTCAATTTCTTGTACTCGCTGTCGCTGGTATAATTACAATGACTTTATTGATACTACATTTTATCAACCCAACAACCCAGATGGAACAAATCCAGTGTTTGTCCAATGAAAAATACTTTATTTTTTACTGTTGAAGAGGATCTTCTATGGTGTCTAGTTGACTTATTTGTGAAATGACTAAACATTGGTCAAACGTGTGTGGATTGTATAGGTATAAAACAGCTGTGCATCAGTGTGAGGTCTGCAAGAAGGAGTTCAAAGGGAAGTCCAGTCTGGAGATGCACTTCAGAACACACTCAGGTAAGAGGACAATACAAGCTGTGAATGTCTGTTTGCCTGGCAGCGTAACTATCTTTTCACATCAACCCTTTATTGACATATTGTATTTGGTGGACGTAGATGTCCAATAAATAGATGACAGGTGTGGCAGGCAACATCACCGACCTGCTTTCATTTCCTAGACCAGCAGCCATCACACTATACACACGCTTCAATGAATGTCTGCTTTTTCATCTGTTTTTTAAATGTTAAAAAAAAACTATTTTACAGACAAAGGGCCACAACAAAACCTTTACCCCCTCTATCTCCTCTACCTCCACCCTCCCTCTCCTCTCCCTCACCTCCCCTCTCTCCCCTCTCTACCTCCACCCTCTCCTCTACTCCCTCTCCCTAACTCCACCCTCCCCTCTACCTCCCCTCTACCTCCACCCTCCCTCTACTCCCTTTACCCTCCCTCTTCCTTCTACCTCCACCCTCTCCTCTACCTCCCCTCCTCTTAACACTCCACCCTCCCCTCTACCTCCCCTCTACCTCCACCTCCCTCTACCTCCCCTCTATCTCCTCTAACCTCCACCTCCCCTCTACGCTCCACCCTCCACTCTATCTCCTCTACCTCCAACCCTCTCCATCTACCCTCTCCTCTACCCCATCTCCCCTCTACCTCCCTCTATCTCCCTACCTCCACCTCTAACCCTCCTACCTCCCCTTACCTCCCTCCGCTCTAACTCCACCCTCTCCTCTACCTCCCCTCTCCTCTAACTCCACCCTCCCTCTACCTCCCCTCTACCTCCACCTCCCTCTACCTCCCTCTCCTCTACCTACCCTCTCCTCTACCTCCCTCTCCTCTAACTCTCACCCTCCCTTACCTCCCCTCTACCTCCACCCTCCTCTACCTCTTCCTCTAACCTCCAACCCTCCCCTCTACTCCCCCCTCCCCCCCCTCCTCCCTCTACCTCCTGACCTCTCCTCTACCTCTCTCCTCTAACTCCACCTCCCCTGCTACCTCTCCCTCTACCTCCACCCTCCCCCCTACCTCTCCCCTCCTCTACCTCCACCCTCCCTTTACCTCCCCTTTACCTCCCCTCTCCTCTACCTCCACCCTCTCCTCTACCTCCCCTCTCCTCTAACTCACCATCCCCTCTACCTCCACCCTCCCCTCTACCTCCCCTCTACCTCCACCCTCCCATCTATCTCCTCTACCTCCACCCCCTCCCCTCTTACCTCTCCTCTACCTCCAATCTCCCCTCTACCTCCCACTATCTCCTCTACCTCCACCCTCCCCTTTACCACCCCTCTCCTCTACCTCCACCCTCCCTCTACCTCCCCTTTACCTCCCTCTCCTCTACCTCCACCCTCCCCTCTATCTCCCTCTACCTCCACCTCCCATCTATCTCCTCTACCTCCACCCTCCCCTCTACCTCTCCTCTACCTCTCCTCTACCTCCACCCTCCCCTCTACCTCCCCTCTATTCCTCTACCTCCACCCTCCCCTCTACCTCCCCTTCTTCCTCCACCTCCCATCTATCTCCTCTACCTCCACCTCCCCTCTACTCTCCTCTCACCTCTCCTCTACCTCCAATCTCCCTCTACCTCCCATCTTATCTCCTCTACTCCACCCTCCCCTTTACCACCCCTCTCCTCTACTCCACCCTCCCCTCTACCTCCCCTTTACCTCCCTCCTCCTACCTCCACCCTCTCTACCCCTCTCCTCTAACTCCATCCTCCCCTACTTCCTCTTACCTCCACCTCCTCCCTACTCCCCTCTATCTCCTCTACCTCCACCTCTCCTCACCTCCTCTACCTCCACCCTCCCTCTACCTCCCCTCTATCTCCTCCACCCTCCATCTACTCTACTACCTCCCCTCTACCTCCCCTCTACCTCTCATTCTCTCTACCTCCACCCTCCCACTCTACTTCCCCTCTACCCTCCTCTAACTTCACCCTCTCCTCTACCTCCCCTCTATCTCTTCTAACTCCACCCTCCCTCTACCTCCTCCTCTCTATCTCCTCTACCTCCACCCTCCCCTCTACCTCCCCTCTATCTCCTCTACCTCCACCCTCCCTCTACCTCCCCATCTACCTCCACCCTCACCTCTACCTCCTCTCTATCTCCTCCCGCCCATGGCTACCTCTCCTTTACCTCCCCCATCCTTCTACCTCCCCCATCCCTCTACCTCCCCTCTACCTCTCCTCTACCTCCCCCTCCCCTTTTTATCCTCTATCTGTAATACTATGTTTGCCCAACTAACTTCCATCATGTCTTTTGCAAGGTGAAAAACCTTACCGATGCCCCGTGTGCCAACAGACGTTCCGCATTAAGAAGACCCTCACCAAGCACATGGTGATCCACTCGGACGCCCGCCCCTTTAACTGCCCGCACTGCAGCGCCACCTTTAAGAGGAAAGACAAGCTGAAGTACCATATGGACCATGTACACGGTGCTAAGTCCACTGAGCAGCAGCACCACCAGCAGCAACACCGCCAGCAGCCTCCGGTGGTGCTGACAGAGGACAAGATGGTGACTCTGCCTTATAATACCCACGGCCCCTCCAAAGTCTACCGGGCTGAACCCAAGACCGTTCTCCAGAACGTCCCCTCCGACGTGTGTGTGCCTGTCACGCTGGTGCCCGTCCAGATGCCCAGGGTGGTCTCGGGGGTACAGGGTGACCTGAGGGGACACGTAACCTGCCCGCCCCAAGGTCAGGGGCAGCAGCAGACAGCTGGGGGGTACCAGACTGCCACGGAGCTGGCGTTCCTGGAGAAGTACACGCTTACCCCCCAGCCAGCCAACATTGTTCACCCGGTGCAGCCTGACCAGATGTTGGACCCCAGGGATCAGTCGTACCTGGGCACCTTGCTTGGCCTGGACTCTGCCACCCCCGTCCAGAACATCTCCAACTCGGACCACGTCACCCATTGATAATGCCTCTCTATACTTCCCGTTTGGCAACATTTTATTTAAAGGGTACCTACATAAGGACGTTATAACACATTTATAACCCATAGAGTACACATTTATAACCCATACAGTACACATGTATAACCCATACAGTACACATGTATAACCCATACAGTACACATTTATAACCCATACAGTACACATTTATAACCCATACAGTACACATGTATAACCCATACAGTACACATTTATAACCCATACGAAACTGTATAAGCCCATAGAGGTAACGCTTATTTGAAGGGTGCGGTTGTTAACATAAGCATTCACAAAATGCTCATGCACTGCTTATGCATGGCTTATGTATAGTTTATGAATGGGTTATGAATCTGTTATGAATGGGTTATGTATGGGTTATGAAGTATTTATGTATCTAGCCTTAAAATAAAATGCGATCATTCTGCTCTTTTAACCTCTGCAGCTTATTCAGGGGAGAACACTGATAGAAACAGATGGTGTCGAACAGATCTAGTTGTCAGCCGTGTGGAACAGGGAATCTCATCAGCTCCATTTGTGATATTTATGTCTGCGATCGTCCAAACGTTGCACCACCTTGATTGAGCCCCACGTCTTTCATCATATTGGGTTCAAAGAGCACTTTTTAAAGTTTCTCTTGTCACACAAAAGCCTAAGGTCTCTGTCATTCCATAAATGAGTGTGAGTGAGTGATGTATATTGTGACAGGAGCCAGAACAGGGTGTCTCATTTCCAAAAAGCTGGCTGTTCTTACAGGTGTATCTGGCTATTTATTCACAATTTAAAATTGAATTAAAGTATTATACAACGCATTTACCCCATGCAAATCAAGTTCCATAATATTCCACGTGTTCCTTTCCAGTTACCACAGAATTTTAGAGTAATAACCAATCATAGTGTTGTCAGCCTGTTGCTCCGGGGTGGTGTTCCCCCTGTACAGATCTAGGATCAGATTCCTCTCCCCCCAATAGTAACCATAACCAATTACACCATCAGTAGGAGAAATGCAATGCGTCTAGGGGTGACGTCCCTACACCCGGCGGGTTCCTCAAAACTAGAAAGGTCTGTTTAATCAGTGTATCAYGAGGTCAACCACGTCTGAATCAATCTTAAAGTATTCTGTATATTATGTATATCATGTTGTTTCTTTCACAATGGACAGGAGGGAACAGCCTGGGTAGTATGTATAAAACACCCTGATCTAGGATCAGGCCACCACCCCCTGTCCATGTAATCTTATTCATTATGATCTAAAAGGCAAAACTGATTCTAAATCAGCACTTCTACTCTGAGACGCTTGATACTTATGATAGGTTTCTGTCCTTATGGGGATGTACTGTCCTTATGTACTGTCCTTATGGGGATGTACTGTCCTTATGTACTGTCCTTATGGGGATGTACTGTCCTTATGTACTGTCCTTATGGGGATGTACTATATGTTGCCTTATAGGGGATCACCATGTTCATTAATGTGCATTATAAACCGGGTGGTTCGAGCCCTGAATGCTGATTGGCTGAAAGCCATGGTATATCACGGGTATGACAAAACAWTTATTTTTACTGGTCTAATTGTGTTGGTTACCAGTTTATAATAGCAATAAGGCACCTCAGGGATATGTGGTATATGGCTAATATACCACGGCTAAAGGCTGTATCCAGGCACTCTGCGTTGCATTGTGCATAAGAACAGCCCTTAGCTGTGGTATATTGGCCATATACCACACCCCCTCAAGCCTTATTGCTTAAATAAACTTGACTTCTCTCTGTCTGTCTAATACAACCTCTAAATAAACTCGACTTTCCTCTGTCTATCCAATACAACCTCTAAATAAACTTGACTTTCCTCTGTCTATCCAATACAACCTCTAAATAAACTCGACTTCTCTCTGCCTGTACAATACAACCTCTAAATCAAATCAAAGTTTATTTGTCACGTGCGCCGAATACAACAGGTGTAGACCTTACAGTGAAATGCTTACTTACAGGCTCTAACCAATAGTAAAAAAAAGGTATTAGGTGAACAATAGGTAGGTAAAGAAATGAAACAACATTAAAAAGACAGGCTATATACAGTAGCGAGGCTATATAAGTAGCGAGGCTACATACAGACACCGGTTAGTCAGGCTGATTGAGGGARTATGTACATGTAGATATGGTTAAAGTGAGGTAATATGTACATATAGATATTGTTAAGTGACTATACACAATGCAAATAGTCCGGGTAGCCATTTGATTACCTGTTCAGGAGTCTTATGGCTTGGGGGTAAAAACTGTTGAGAAGCCTTTTTGTCCTAGACTTGGCACTCCGGTACCGCTTGCCATGCGGTAGCAGAGAGAACAGTCTATGACTGGGGTGGCTGGGGTCTTTGAACACAATTTTAGGGCCTTCCTCTGACACCGCCTGGTGTAGAGGTCCTGTATGGCAGGCAGCTGAGCCCAGTGATGTACTGGCGTACGCACTCCCTCTGTAGTGCCTTGCGGTCAGAGGCCGAGCAATTGCGTACCAGGCAGGGATGCAACCAGTCAGGATGCTCTCGATGTTGCAGCTGTAGAACCTTTTGAGGATCTCAGGACCCATGCCAAACCTTTTTAGTTTCCTGGGGGGAATAGGCTTTGTTGTGCCCTCTTCAACGACTGTCTTGGTGTGTTTGGACCATCTAGTTTGTTGTTGATGTGGACACCAAGGAACTTGAAGCTCTCAGCCTGCTCCACTACAGCCCCGTCGATGAGAATGGGGCGTGCTCGGTCCTCCTTTTCTTGTAGTCCAAATCATCTCCTTAGTCTTGGTTACGTTGAGGGATAGGTTGTTATTCTGGCACCACCCGGCCAGGTCTCTGACCTCCTCCCTATAGCTTGCTCTCGTCGTTGATCAGGCCTACCACTGTTGTGTCATCTGCAACTTAATGATGGTGTTGGAGTCATGCCTGGCCATGCAGTCGTGGGTGAACGGGAGTACAGGAGGGACTGAGCACGCACCCTGGGGAGCTCCAGTGTTGAGGATAGTGTGGCAGATGTGTTGCTCTTACCCTCACCACCTGGGGGCGGCCCGTCAGGAAGTCCAGGATCCAGCTGCAGGGGAGGTGTTTAGTCCACGGATCTTTAGCTTAGTGATGAGCTTTGAGGGCACTATGGTGTTGAACGCTGAGTTGTAGTCAATGAATAGCATTCTAACATAAGTGTTCCTTTTGTCCAGGTTGGAAAGGGCAGTGTGGAGTGCAATAGAGATTGCATCATCTGTGGATCTGTTTGGGCGGAATGCAAATTGGAGTGGGTCTAGGGTTTCAGGGATAATGGTGTTGATSTGAGCCATTACCAACCTTTCAAAGCACTTCATGGCTACGGACGTGAGTGCTACGGGTCTGTAGTCATTTAGGCAGGTTGCCTTTGTGTTCTTGGGCACAGGGACTATGGTGGTCTGCTTGAAAGATGTTGGTATTACAGAATAAATCAGGGACATGTTGAAAATGTCAGTGAAGACACCTGCCAGTTGGTCAGCACATACCCGACTTAACCTCGACTTCTCTCTGTCTGTCCAATACAACCTCTAAATAAACTCGACTTCTCACTGTCTGTTCAATACAACCTCTAAATAAACTTGACTTCTCTCTGTCTGTCCAATACAACCTCTAAATAAACTCGACTTCTGTCCAATACAACCTCTAAATAAACTCGACTTCTGTCCAATACAACCTCTAAATAAACTCGACTTATCTGTCCAATACAACCTCTAAATAAACTCGACTTCTCTCTCTGTCTGTCCAATTCAACCTCTAAATAAAGAAAAACGTATGTAAGATACAGGAGGATCACACATATACATTAATTTACTGTATGTAAATCATTTATTGACAGTTTCAGAGTGTTGTTTCCAAATTTAATGCAGTCATGAGCAGTTCTTTGCTATTGCACACCAAGTGTGGCTCAGTTGGTAGAGCATGGCGCTTGCAACGCCAGGGTTGTGGGTTCATTCCCCACGGGGGGACCAGGATGAATATGTATGAACTTTCCAATTTGTAAGTTGCTCTGGATAAGAGCATCTGCTAAATGACTTAAATGTAATGTAAGTGATCATGTCAGCATGCATTGAACCAGGATATCTGCTTGCACTACAGTGCAGTGTCTTAGACCACTACGCCACCCAGGCTCTATCTATTCCTTAGGTGATCGGTCATATTCCTTAGAGATCGGTCATGATGGAACCCTACTCTGCTCCCTTCCATTTTAACCCCTTGTGCTAAAAGCTCTGACGAAGGCCGTGAGGCCGATACGTCAGCTTATTAAAGAGCAGTGATACTATCAAGAGCCGTGTACGGTTTCCTTTATCTTGTTCAACCGTTACCATGCACCTGCAAAAAAGACTGCTTAGATGTATGAGTGCCTTTTGAATTTTGAACCCCGTGTGCTGTATAATATAATCATTTTCTATATCATGACCTAAATGTAAAAGCTACATTCATCAGTTATATCCTATACAATCTATTTTTCTCTTCCTCTCTTCGGGTGATTTGCTGTTCCTAGCCCTGTTAAGAAAATACACATATGTTGTGATATGTGAACAAATGGACACAGTATCATCCATCCTCAGGTCTTTCAGTAAGTCACATCATCCTCATGAACAACCTGAAATAAAAATCATAATATTTTTAATACTGTAAACTCTTACAAGTTTTGTAATCCACCGTGTAGGGATGCACAAAAAAACTTACCCATTATGGATCTACATTTTCKTAACCTGAATGGGATGACATGGTAGTTCATGTTTTGAGAGAAAAAAATAGGCCTACTTTAACATTTATTTAAGTACAACTATTGTAACTAAGAGACAAAATACACCTACTGAGAATGACTGAGATAAAACAGGTTCAAAGAGGAAGAAAAGCACCGAGAACCCCCCCCCCCCCACTAGCTAAATTAGCATATCAAGGTATCTAGGCAATTGGTAGATTTCAGAAAAGTTTTTTGTTTTTGACTTACCACAGTTTTCCTCATCGCTGTTGTCGGAACAGTCGTTGTCTTTGTCGCACCTCCAGGTGGTCGGTATACACCTTCTGTTACTGCACTGAAACTCGTTGGCCCTACACTTCCGTAAGGCCTCATGACCTGTTGGAGAGAGTTATGGTAGGTGTGAAGATGTATCTGGTAAAAGATTGAAATCAGCAAGTACAAATAAATGGTTTCCACAGGTTGCATTTGTTGTTCTTGACTTTACTTGCATTAGGTTGGATTTCAGCAAGGAAGTCTGTGAAATGACCCTTTAAAAATTTAACAATACATTCCCATTATGTCTTTAATGAATGACCCAGCTAAGCTTTACAGTATAGCAGCATATTAAAAAAATAWTGTTCTGATATTTCTTAATTTCTTTATTTTTCTGGATTATGTGTGTATTGTTATTTATTTTAATTGGTTTTAATGCCCTGTATTACTGCCCTGTTGGAGCTAGAAACACAAGCATTTCGCTGCACATGTGATAACATCTAAAAATATGTGTACTTGGCCAATAACATGTGATTAGATTTCAGATAAAGAGATAAATGTGATTATTACATGAAATGTTATTTGCTCACTTTTGACTTTTCAATGAAACGGCTAGGAAACAAGGCTTATGGTCAGTTTTAAACATGTGGTTATGTTATTAGAAACCCTTCTGGAGGACTCTGGACTGAAGCTCAAAGTCAATACTGTACTGCTCTCTTCAGTGACACATAAATGCAGTACAGACGTCAGTATACAGAAATCAGTTGGATCTTAAAGGGATAGTGTGAGATTTTATGCCCTGCGTCGATTTACCCAAATCAAGATGAAGTAATGGTTAAAAATTGTATGTCTCTGCGTCCAGTATGAAGGAAGTTAGAGGTAGTTTTGCGAGCCAATGCTAACTAGCGTTAGCACAGTGACTGGAAGTCTACCGGAATGGCTAGCATGCTCAAGTTCATCTGACTCAGGGTAAGTAGCAAAAGGGCTTATTTGCCCAAAATCTGGCACAATCCCTTTAAGTCACTACTCACTGCATGTGGGGACTGAGGTCCATTCTCCTGAAAGGCAGACTACATCTGCATTCCCTTCCATCATGTAGGATCTTTTGCATTTATAAACCACTTTTGWTCCATCACTAAACTTGTTTTGATATTGTTGAACAATGGTTGCATGGTTCACTTGAGGAGGTGCATCACAAGAACGACTGGCTGTGAAGATACAGTACAAACAATGATTAGTAAAGAAATAAAGGACAACGAAGTACAAGAGATGAYAGTACTGAATGTTGTTCACAACACAARTGTATCATATSTCCTGTCACACCAACATCCTCTCTTTCCTGTACCRAAAGGGWTAGTTTTCKGAGTTTTTACACCACTCTTACATAAGCCTCTTTGCTATAGATCAAGGTTAGAGCAGACAGTACTTACCCGTACACAGAGGACTATCAGACCATCTACCATTCTCACATTTAATCATCCCCCACCAGCCTTCCATTGGTGTCTTCAGACCTCTATCACAGGCATAAGTCAAAGTCGTGCCATCCTGGTACATTTCCTGCTCCGGGTCAACAAAGCCATTGTCCAGTTGAGGTCTTTGACAGCCTTTTCCAGATTCTTGAGCTGAAAAATKTCAGAAAAKACATTTATTATTWTGCATCATCTGTCTGCACAATGACCTTTGWTCAACAAATACAKTGTATCTTGGATWAGAAATGTATAGATGAGTGTTTCTGCCCTGTACTAGGCCTTTTTATTAATTACACGTTACACCACATATAGGCACTGCCTTAAGAAAAAACATCAGTGCTCACAATTCATTGAATGTGTAAAGAATACTAAACGCAATCTTCATTGAATGAATAGTTAGTGTGTATCAAAATATCTTACCTTTAACAGCGTAGGACCAGATGTGTAGTACAATAAAGACATACAGTGTTATTTCCTTCATTCTCTCTCCACTGCTGTTACATGTACACTGAGAAATGAATTACCTGGAGTCTGAGTTGGGGCTTTTTAAATTCAACCAAGGTAATTATTGTCGRGGGTGGATCTTAAACTTGTGCCTTTGGGCAGCACTGTGGATTAAAATACAAGCTGTCACAATTAACAAAGAAGGATTTTTTTTACAGTGGAAAAAAAGTGAATGAATTAACATTTAATTATTGTCTTTGTTCATATAATGAACTAAGGATTGCTTAAATCTCAAATTACGTGTTTAATTATTAAAAAATATATATATCTTACGTTAAATTCCATGAAACTGTCAAATGGGCCAACCACTAGTTCCAAATATTTCTTATGTTCTGTAAAAGTCTCACTAAAGTTACTAGTATTTGATTATTTTGAGACTGTTTCAGATGCATCCATGTTGAGAAATGTAAATGACTGATATCATTCAAGGACCAATATTGATMTTTTGTTAACAATTTCTTTGAGGRCATGTCCATGATTAAGGTCCTGTGAAAAAATATGCATCCACACACAAATAATGTGTTAAGATATGAACTAATCAATGGTTGACACGTGTATAGTTTTGATGGAGAAATTTGATTTAAAGAGATACATTGAAAATGAAAGCAATATTGGATTTTGCAATGACTACGGGTTATTTAGCAAAATTAGAAGTATGTTTCGATGTCTGGATGAACTGTTTTAAGAGCATGGACCTTTGTTCCCTTCAATGCGCCAAATCAATTGAGAAAAAGTGTMAATTCCAGACGGCTTTGAGATCTATTGAAGTCGAGAAGCAGATGTTAAGGGATACATAGACCAAATAATATTTATTTAACAAACACATGCCAAAGGTCAAACAAATAWTTGCAGTTTCTTTATGAACTGCACCAATTTCGAAACACTTTGTTGTCCAATTCAACCACGGAAAGACTGAGACTTGACTGGCATGATTGTTGGCTGTTGACCAAAAGTGTAAACCAAAAATATGCTGATGCTTTGAATTGATATGGTGCAAATTCCCAAATAGAGGAGAACATGTAGAAATGCCTGTAAATTAAAAATATATATTAAATATTATCCTTGGACAGAATTTCATGAAATTACAATGACATCTTAAACACCTGCAAAGCTTTATCATGTTAAATGTATAGATTCAGACCTTTTGTTAATTTTGACTTGTCTGTGTCAAATCAGATCAAAGTTTATTTGTCGCGTGTGCCTAATACAACAGGTACAGAGCTTACAGTGAAATGCTTACTTACAGGCCCTAACCAACAGCGCAATTTTAATGTAAAAAATAGGTATTAGGTGAATAATAGATAAGTAAAGAAGTAAAACCAACAGTAAAAAGACAGTGAAAAATAACAGTAGCGAGGCTATGACAGTAGAGAGGATATATACAGTAGAGAGGCTTTATACAGTAGCGAGGCTATATACAGTAGAGAGGCTATATACAGTAGCGAGGCTTTATACAGTAGAAAGGCTATATACAGTAGCGAGGCTATGACAGTAGAGAGGCTATATACAGTAGCGAGGCTATGACAGTAGAGAGGCTATATACAGTAGAGAGGCTTACAGTAGACGAGGTTTATACAGTAGAGAGGTTATATAAAGTAGGAGGCTTATACTACAGTGCAGATGTAGGTTTATTATACAGTAGAGAGGCTATACAGTAGAGAGGTTATGAACAGTAGAGAGGTTATCTACAGTAGAGAGGCTATATACAGTATGCGAGGCTATATATAGTAGAGAGGCTATAATAAGCGAGGCTTTATAGTGGAGGCTATACTACAGTAGTGAGGCTTTAAAGTAGATAACTATATAGTAGGAGGCTATATACAGTAAGAGAGGACAGTAGAGAGGTATATACAGTAGAGAGGTTATATAAAGTAGAGGCTATATACAGTAGTGGGCTATATACAGTAGAGAGGCTATATACAGTAGAGAGGCTATATACAGTAGAGAGGTCTATATACAGTAGTGAGGCTATATACAGTAGAGAGGCTACAGATATAACAGTAGTGAGGCTTATATACAGTAGAGAGGCTTATACGTAGAGAGCTATATACAGTAGTGAGGCTAACAGTAGAGAGTAGATGAAGTAGAGAGGCTAATATACGTAGAGAGTTAGTAGGTCAGTAGAGGAGGCTTATACAGTAGAGAGGCTATATACAGTGTAGAGAGGCTATATACAGTAGAGAGACCTATATAGATAGGAGCATTCAGTAGAGGGCTTAGTGGTTATAAAGTAGGATATCAGTGAGAGTATGTAGAGACTATATTGTAGAGGGCTATTTAGATATACAGTAAGAGGCTTATATAACAGTAGAGGGCTATTCAATATTACAGTAGAGAGATATTATCAGTAGGAACGTTTTATCAGAGAGCTTAATACAGTAGAGAGGCTATATCAGTAGGACGATAAGTACAGATAGAGAGGCTATTAGTAGAGAGGTAGAGTCGGTAAGAGAGGCTGTATAAGTAGAGAGGCTATATACAGTAGTGGAGGCTTATAATCGAGAGTAGTAGAGACTTATACAGTAGAGAGGTTATGATACAGTAGAGAGTAGAGACATGTAGACGAGGCTATCATACAGTCGAGAGGCTTATATATACAGTAGAGAGGCCTATATACGAGTAGAGAGACTTTCACACGAACAGGTAGAAGGTTATATACCGTAGAGAGACTATATACAGTAGAGCAGAGAGGCTATAATACCGTAGAGAGTAGAGGACAGTAGAGAGGCTATATATACAGTTAGATGAGTTTATATACCAGTAGGAGAGGTAGAGAAAGTAGATGAGGCTATATAGCAGTAGGAGAGGCCTATATATAATTTCATGAAATGTCGGTGTTAGAGGGAGTGGGTGCGGTGCTAGAGACTTATACAGTAAGAGACTATGTTAGCATCTGTGAGGCCTATAGTAGAGTAGTAGAGGCTATATACAGTAGAGAGGCTATAGTACAGTAGAAGAGGTTATATACAGTAGAAAGGCTATATACAGGTGAGGCTATATCAGTAGAAGAGACTATATACAATAGTGGAACACTATATATGGTAAGTGAGGATTATACGCAGTAGAGCTCTATACGTAAGAGAGGTGTATTTGTAGTGAGGCTTATATACAGTAGAGAGCTATTATACAGTAGAGAGTTATATACAGTAGCAGGCTTTATACAGTAGCGAGGCTATTACCAGTAAGCAGAGGTTATATACAGTAGAGAGGCTATAGTACAGTAGAGAAGAGTTTATATTCAGTAGAGAGATATACAGTAGAGAGGCTATATACAGGTAGGAGGCTATATACAGTAGAGAGTTATACAGTAGAGAGGTTAATATACAGTAGAGAGGCTATATACATGTGAGAGGTATATACAGTAGTGAGGCTATATACAGGTAGGAGGCTATATCAGTAGCGAGGGCTATAGTACAGTAGTGAGGCTATATACAGTAGTAGAGTTATATTACAGTAGAGAGCTATATACGTAGAGAGGCTATTGCTATACAGTAGAGAGGTTATATACAGTAGAGAGGCTTTATACAGTAGAGGCTATATACAGTAGATGAGGCTATTATACAGTAGAGAGCTATATAAGTAGGAGGCTTATACAGTAGGAGGCTATATACAGTAGTGAGGCGGATATACAGTAGATCGAGTGATGACTACGTAGAGAGTAGAGTACAATAGAGAGGTTATATCAGGAGAGAGGTTATATGAGGCTATATACAGTAGCGAGGCTTTATACAGTAGAGAGGCTATATACTGTAGTGAGGCTTTATACAGTAGAGAGGCTATATACAGTAGTGAGGCTATATACAGCAGCGAGGCTTTATACAGTAGTGAGGCTATATACAGTAGTGAGGCTTTATACAGTAGCGAGGCTATGACACGAGTGAGGTTATACACAGGCACCGGTTATTGGGGCTAATTGAGGTATTATGTACATGTAGGTTATGGTTAAAGTGACTGTGTATATATGATAAACAGAGAGTAGCAGCAGCGTAAGCCTTCTTATATGGAGGCCATATTGTCAGACTGTCTTCATTATACTGTTCAAACTATTAAAATATGTTTAATTGTCATTTCTGTCTTTTGTTCTTCTGAATATGCTTCTGGATAGTTAGTTGTTGGTTAGTGTCAACTGTTGATGTGTGTTKTGTTTGACACATGTGTTAGTGAATTGATTTGGTGTAAAACCAATRTACGCATATAAAAGCACACACACATGTCTAATTATATCTCTTTTATAGATCCAAGCCATGACATTTTCTACATTCATCCATGTTCATTGTATACTGTACATTTAATTGATTTGACTTCCATTGACTATCAGTAGTTTGCTGCTTTAAATGAAAAGAGGATCAATATCAAATGTTTTTCTGATCAACTGTTTCATCAATTGTTTACCTTCCCATTATGTTCAACATGTATTTTTCATGACTTTTGAATCGTTCAGAATGACTGTCTGAATCTTCTCAGACAGCCTCCTATCCTAAGATGGTGGACCTCCTTTCCTCTCTGCTCCCCTACTAACCCCCTGTGTTATGAGACAGATTCCATATCATGAACCAAATGTAAAAGCAACTTTATCAAACATATCATGATCTTGATTGGTGGCCAACGTGGGAAGTCCTCTCTTCCAGGGGATTTGCTGCAGCTGTGGGTTTGTTTCATTGATTCACCAGGCCTGTKAAGAAAATACACATCCTTGTTGAASTTACATAAGAGGAGAGAGWCTMACYACAACTAATGGCAGTATTTATGGGACTGGCAAMACCATTTCTTGATTCTATTMATGTATATCTGACACTGAGAAAACMTCCATTGAAGTTTGCTTGAGTTTAATACCTGTGTAGAGATCCATAAACACTTACCAAATATTARYTTTCCAGGTAACCTAAATGGGATGACATTGTAGTTAATATTTAGAATCTTATGAGGCTTACAGTAGCATAATYAGTAACTGACATGTACAACTATTGTAACTTAAAGACARTAYGTTTTCACACTGACAAAAACCTSTGTAGAATGTGTTTCAGTTGATTATWYTCTCTTTCCTACTGTTGCATTTGACTTACAAYYSCWWRCGGTTRCATRTCCTCYCTGACATTCAACATYTGCAACAACACGACCCCGGTAATCCTTTTGTTTACAGKYCCATGTCTGACGTCCTTCCTTTACAAACATATYCTCTGTAAGRTCCAGCCAATRATGATTCCRTGTGTCCAGTTTGCAGCCCRCTTTGTAAAAAGAGAATGAATATAAAAGTTTTAATGAAGGTTTATACATTGAGTTTGTGATAATATATTTTATAGGGACTCATTTACAGTACACATTAAACATMATAAACTAAACTAAATAATAAACAAWKGMTAAACAAAGRAAAYATTGTGYTRATTRAGTACTGTATATTCTGTTTCTTTGYGTTGTGTGTAGTACATCATACATACATGTACATCTGCCAAYTGYCACTTSTCCATTCTGACATCGAACATCAGCAACAAAAGGTCGTTTCCAATAATCCTGTTCTTTACAGAGAAATGTCTGACTCTCTCCTTCCTTCACAAACATATCTTTTTTAAGATCCAGCAGGTYAAAAGTCMTTTTGTCAACGGTACAGGGAGCTGGTATATAAAGAGTTGACATAACAGTGTTAACAAAGGTTGATATATTATGAGACAAGASAGTTAGGTGTGTGATGGTATCTTGCTAATTKTAGCAAGTGATTMATTTACTTACCTTTACAAATGGGTAGYTCTGACCACGTTTSATCACTATGACACATCACTTGCTCTGGRCCCACAAGTTTATAATAGTTAATGCATTTGAAGGTCAGTGCYATTYGWTTKCTGTCAGAGTCACTGATAAAATCCCCATTATCAACTGTTGGCTTCTCTCCACACCTATCAACTGAACAACAAATACAGCTCTTCAGGATTACAAGAATAATGCTCATATTGTTCTGAGACAKTTCAKGTCAAAAACCAGGCCACTTCCAGGTGAAAGGAATTGTGGTAAAAATGTACTCTAAGCATCCAWRTATRATGCATTAKGATKCAGCTATAATGCATTATAACATGTGCAATTAGCATATACGACCCCTGGATGTCTCTTGTAATCATGTCATAATGATCTGGACTAAATATCAGCCAGTTGAAAATTGCATATAGAGACATAACAGTCCCACCATTACACTGTCAGCGTGTTTTAGGACTTCTAACCCCTTTTTAAACAAAGTGTATTTGAGCTACAGACTTCTGGGTTGGACCATTGGATTAGTGTATTTCTTCTGCCTCCATTGGTACCAACCTGTGTGATTAACGAGGGCGGAGCTAGACTGGTGTCTGTGAGACAAGGACGGATCCCAAAGGACCTTTTTACAAAAGCGTCTGTAGAGTCAGAATGGTTTGAGCTACTAACTATTAAAATCTATCTACGAACACGCACGTGTAACATGTCTTGCTTTATGACCTCACAAGCTACACAAGAGTCATTAGAAGGTAAGGTGTTCTTCTACATAGAAGATCATAGAAAATCCCAGGACATAGTGTCTATAATACTGTAATAAGCTGACATAGATGCTGTCACAAACTYCACACAGTTGTCACTCATTTTCTAATGAGCAAACATTTTCTGTACTACAGCGTTCAAATAAATTCATTTTTTTCATCTTTTCCTATGTGCATCTTATTTTTTTTATTGACATTTGTTAATAAAACTCATGAATGCAACTGTTTATGTCAAATTGCTTTGTGTTCTACTTGTAGCCATGGTTGTCCTAAAAAGAACATGGGAAAACACTTCATTGCAAGGCTAAATATAAGGCCTGGACATGCAGATACATACAAATCAGAATAATGAAAAGCCCATTTTTGCTGGGGTCTCAGCACTGATGGGGTTAAAGTCTTGTTATAACACAATATAAAGGCTTGTTACAAATGATAAAGCATCACACTTGGAAGATTCAAGTAAGTGTTACCGGACTAGCTTCTGTTTGGTTCACTAAATAAGATTATTATATTAAGTCTAATGCTGAAAAGTGGAAAACAGAAAGTTTGAATTACCAGGTAAAAATGGACTACTAGGTTGTGGTCTGGCAGGGGGTCTGACATTGGGTGAGGCCTCCTCACCTGTTGGAGACAGTTACAGCAGATATCTGTAAAAATGAACCTGGTATGAAATGTGACATTAGACATTGGAAACCACAAGACATAATAAATACATTGATTCTACAGCTGTTTTTTTTGTCATTTACTTTTCCTGCATTAGTTTTTGAGTGAGGCCATGAAACTTAGGACACTGATCAATCTGTATCGTGGAAATGCAGCGTTACAGCCTGATGAAATTTAAAGGCAATGTTCCTGCTTTAGCGGAGACTGCATTCACGGTAAACTCTACATATGTCAACTCAATCGGAAATTACCTTTAATTTGTAACTCGCAACCTAGTTAAGCTGCAGCTGGCCCCGAACAGATCGGCACGTTTTGCTCTTCATTGTAATCAGAGGGCTGATATCAATACTATGCACGCCAGTCTCTATTGGCTGAGAGCTGAGGAGAGACTGACTGCATCATTTTTTGTCTTTATATAAGAAACATTAAGGTGTTGAAAATCCCAAATTGTTTACATAGTCAACTTACACACAGCTCTGACATACACACTTATGCCACCAGGGGTCTTTTCACAGTCCCCAAATCCAGAACAAATTTAAGAAAATGTACAGTATTATATAGAGCCATTATTGCATGGAACTTCGTTCCATCTCATATTGCTCAAATAAACAGCAAACCTGGTTTTAAAAAACAGATAAAGCAACACCTCACGGCATAACACCTCTCCTCTATTTG
Source organism: Salvelinus sp. IW2-2015 (assembly GCF_002910315.2). NCBI lineage: Eukaryota > Metazoa > Chordata > Actinopteri > Salmoniformes > Salmonidae > Salvelinus > Salvelinus sp. IW2-2015. The sequence goes on from NC_036859.1 coordinate 34,020,225, forward strand.
ACCTAGATAGTTTGTGTGTATGTATTGATATATAGGCTACATGTGCCTTTTTAAAACATTTATGTTGTTCTGTCTTTGAGCCGTTCTTGTCTATTGATGTTCTGTATTCTGTCATTCTGTATTATGTTTCATGTTTAGTGCGGAACCCAGGAAGAGTAGCTCCTGCTTTTGCAACAACTAATGGGGATCCTAATAAAATACCAACAAAAGAAATTACCAAAAACCTGTAACGTTTCAGCGATCCAGACTGAATAGAGACCTAAGGGTCTCTTACAAATAACATTGTAAATTCACACTATGTATTTAATTAATTAACCTGCTAAGACTTAGTTATAGCAGAATATTGTGGCATTACGGTACCTACAAAAAGTCTAATCAATGCCAGGTTTGTTACAATATGTATGACTGGCTGAACTAAACTGAGGAAGGAATAGGATATTTTTTATGGAATTTCTCATTTGGATGAGATTACCGCTAGATGTGCTGTGGCCCCCTCCACTAGATGTGCCACCATTCCCTCTGTCACTCGAAGTGCTGCTGCCTCCTTCACCTGTTCCACACATGACATGATTAATAACAATAATATAGCAAGATTAATAACAATAATATTACATGATTAATAACATTAGCTTGAAGGCTGTTACTACAAACTATACAGTTTTACTACAAACTATACATCAACTGATGTCAATGACCCAATGTTCATATGTTCATCAGTCTGGGATGTTTTAGGAATATCAGGGGGCACAATTTGTGCAATGTAAAACATCTCATAGAAATGTCACTCACCAAACAAGAAACCTGCAGGTTTGTTTAGCTCGTTTGGCCAGTTACATTGTTCAATATTGCTATTGACAGTTTATTGCCATTGGGGTAAACAAAGCTGTTYTTGCCTAAGATACAAAATGACTGGTCACTTTTACCTGTGCTGGCCCTCTCTGTGGTGGATGGAGTTGGAACTATTGAGAGGGAGGCAGGGAACAAATATCAATGATTTATTCAGAAGGGTACAGAAGATTAAAAAAACCAAGGAAACAGGAGTTACACTATAAAATGATGGCTCTAATGCCAGGACTTCACTTACTGCATGTGGGAGCTGTGGTCCAATCTCCAGATATGCAAACACTAGAGTCAGTTTCTTTTAAAGTATATGAATCCTGACATTTATAATTTATCTTAGAGCCGTCTTGGAACTTCTCCTGATATTTATGAGTGACAACTGCATTGGTCACAAGAGGAGGTTCTCCACACAAGTCGYCTCTTTCTGTAAAGAACCAAGACAGTGGAAACACAGACACTAATACATGTTGCTATGYACATCATCTTTCTCATGCGTGACACTGACACATGCTGCTTCGACTGACAATCACTGAATGTTTAACAAAATKAAGGAGAATACAATGACTAAATACCACCCTCTGTGGTGAAAGACGTGAAAAAATACAGAATGTAATATTTAATTAAATGTAATCAAAAAGTYATCATTATGCCATCGTTATCCTACCACATAGTAGAGCAAAACAAGGGTTTTATACAGAGACAACTCTGAGAACACACTCACCTACACAAAGTGGTAATTTTGTCCAAGTCCCATTCTCACACGTAGCTGCGATAGAGCCCTTAATGATATGTGTTGAATCACAGCCAAACCAAACTATTTTTCTATTGGGATACCATCCATTCACATCAGGKTTTTTCACTTTAGCATTAKGGTTCTCTGGAGCAATGCAGCTGYTCTCATCTGAAAAACAAAAACTTMAACTATAAACATCTTATTGAATCARCTGAGGGAGAAAAGCTAGAGTGAGGTTTGACCCAAACAGCATGTCTGTATTTATCTTAAGGTAGACAAAGTAGATGGACTAGTCTACTATCTGTGCCATGTGACATAAAGAGCTGTATAGACATTTTCCACTGTCAGGTTTTACCCCGGTGCTTGACCCAAAGTCTCAGGATTTCGTGTTTACAAAGCTGAACCCTAAGTGGGGCCCCAGAAGGCCATATACACTAAATCAGGGCTGTCGAAGGGTGACTGGGGACCTGGGGCAGGGTTTGGAGATGTATTGTGATAGCATGTGATGTAGTTGGTCCCTTTTAGGAGAGTTCCTGATAGTACTAGTGACCTAGTGCAATTAGGCTGTTGTACAAGGAGTTCCCTACAYATTATGAAAAGAAAGCTTAAACAAAGTCATCAACAGTGTTTCCATCTTCACCTGAACAGAACACGTGTTAATAAGCAATACAAGATTGTTGGTGACTTCCCAGTACAACATGCAGGTATTAACAGTGAGCAGTACACACTGTACTCTATAAGGGCAGCAGGAACCCTCAAAGTCTTCCCATGATCTCTAACACCAATGTTCTGACAATTCATTCATGATACATTTTTTTTGTAAGAATGCTCAAATCACTTACCTATGCACTGAGGTATGTGGGACCATTTTCTGTTCTCRCACTTAACCATCGCCCACCACCCCTCAACCACAGGTTTCCGACCTTTATCGCAGGCATAGTAAAGTTCCGTGCCATGCTGGTACGTTTCTTTATCCGAGTCAAAATAACCTTGATCCAGTTTGAGTTTTTGGCAGCTTTGTTGGGAATCTTGAGCTGAAATGGAGTAACCTTGGCCTAATTATCAAAGGAACAGTAAAGCTGATAACAACCATTTCAGATGACTTTATTGCAGTTTGAATTGTGGCGTTGTGATGCATAAATACATCACAATCCAAAAGTGTATGAGAACACTTTTGACTTTTCAAAAACCTAATGCAGATGAGTTCTTCAGAAAGGGACACTTTTGTATTGTGAATTGTATTTCAGTGTTTGTAAGGTGTTTAAGACATGATTTCAGAACTGTGAACTGTGCCCTCACTGGTGACAGTGACCAAACACAACATGACTGTCAAATACCCAAATAAGCAAAACACATATCCAAAATCTGTCTTGGGGATTCGACCACAGCCAAGGTGCGAGAAAAGCTTATGTTCAGTTGCATTTTGAATGAAACATCCCTTTAACAATTCCAATGCTTGTCAATGACCCTGAAAATGCATCCTCACCAATGAAAGGCCTTTACCCTGTAATGATCACATGTAATGGAATGGCAGTAAAGATGCCAACCACTTACAAGTGTATGAAATGTGAGGCTCACGACCATAGAGTCCATCTGTAATAGCCCATAGACAACGTGGGAGCATAAGGTCCACTTGGTTATTTTAATCAATTAATCAATTGCCAACAAATGAAATAAACTTTTTGTAAAATGAGAAGTGAACGATGCCACGTAACAGAAGCTCTTACCGTGTACTGTGCCGAGACACCAAATCAATAGAACAAAAAACAAACATTTTGGTTCACCCATTTCCCTACAAAATAGATAACCCATGCGACTCTGACAAATGCTTACTGCCGAATAAAGTCAACTGGATTTCACAAATAGTTTAGGTCAGCTGTGTGCAAGTTAATCATTGCCTAGGGCAGTTCCAAACTCTAGAGTTTCCAAATAGGCTATGTACATTTTGGTGCATCTGACTGTGTTTCAAACAAAACAGAATTGTTTTGAACAGTAAGGGGTGTAGCTGACTTCAATTGAACTGTCTTATAAATAATGCTTCATTATGTGTGAATAAAGCTAACTGTTTTAAACTCAGAGACGTCAATAAAGCTGACTCTTTTAAACTCAGAGACGTCAATAAAGCTGACTGTTTTAAACTCAGAGATGTCAATAAAGCTGACTGTTTTAAACTCAGAGATGTGAATAAAGCTGACTGTTTTAAACTCAGAATTCAATAAAGCTGACTGTTTAAACTCAGAGATGTCAATAAAGCTGACTGTTTTAAACTCAGAGATGTGAATAAAGCTGACTGGTTTAAACTCAGAGATGTCAATAAAGCTGACTGTTTTAAACTCAGAGAGTCAAAAAGCTGGACTGTTTTAAACTCAGAGATGTCAATAAAGCTGACTGTTTTAAACTCAGAGATGTCAATAAAGCTGACTGTTTTAAACTCAGAGATGTGTGTCAAACAGATGTTTTCGAGCCTGTCTTATGTAAAGTGTTGGAGAAAGTCCTAGCAGAACAGCTCATGTCATATCTGGATAAGCACCAGGAACAATTTGGATTCAGACCAAAATACTCCACTGAAACAGCAAGCTGTGTCCTACTGCAGAACATCAAGAAATCACTGGATGAGGGAAATGTGGTCGGGTCAGTCTTCCTTGACCTGAAAAAGGCCTTTGACATAATGAATCACAGTGTACTGCTCTCCAAACTCCACACGTTCAATTTATCAGACAAAACCATCAGCTGGTTTGGTTTACATCTTGGAAAACCGTGGACAATGTGTGGTCATCAATAACATTAAATCCACATTTCATGGGGCACCAGGGGAAACTGCAGGGTCCCTCTATGGAAAGCCTCTATGGGACAGTCCTCCTTCTCATACAGAGGAGCACATGCATGGAAGACTTCATCAGAAGAACATAAACTGCTGAAACATTTGACTACATTCAGAAGAAACACCAAAAACGGGTTGCTATAGCTCCAACAGTACAATCACGTATGAACTGCTGCGTGCTATCAACAGATCAATTAAGACCTGTGTAACTCCATGCTGTAAATATTAGTGATACATACAGTATGTATGAGATTTGTTTTTGTGCATATAATTGTGATAATGTAGTGATAATGTACTGATCTGTGATTTTATGTGATTTTTCATTGATTATGCATTTATATATTTCCTTTTGTGTCAATTAGAACCCAAGGGGACGGGTGTTGAAAATTACCATGTGCTAGAAACAGTATAGCGCAATGCATCAGACGACCGTTTGTTCGATGTGTTAGTGTGTTTGTTTGTATTTATCCAAATGGAGGCTGCTGAGGGGAGGACGGCTCTTAATAATGTCTGGAATCGAGTGAATGGAATAGCATCAAACACATGTTTTCGATACCATTCTATTCAGTCCATTCCTGGACATTATTATGAACACTCCTCCCATCAGCAGCCTCCACTGATCCAAATCAACCAAATAATAATGTTGGTAGATACAGTGCCTTCAGAAAGTATTCACACCCCTTGACTTTTTCCACATTTTGATTCAAATGGATTTAATTGTATTTCTTTTTGTCAACGATCTACACAAAATACTTTGTAATGTCAAAGTGGAAGAAAAATTCGAACAATTGTAAAACATTTATGAAAAATAAAACACTAATATACTGTATCGTGATTAGATAAGTATTCACCCCCTGAGTCAATACACGTTAGAATAACCCCTAGGCAACGATTACAGCTGTGAGTCTTTCTGSGTAAGTCTCTAAAGGCATTATAGACCTGGATTGTGTAACATTTGCCCATTATTCTTTTCAAAAATTTTCAATGTGTTGTATTGGATTTGCCCCAAACATAACACTTTGTATTCAGGACAAAAAGTGAATTGCTTTGTCACATTTTTTGCAGTATTACTTTAGTGCCTTGTTGCAAACAGGGTGCATGTTTTGGAATATTTGTATTCTCTACAGGATTCCTTCTTTTTACTCTGTCATTTAGGTTAGTATTGTGGAGTAACTACAATGTTGTTAATCCATGCTCAACTTTCTACATTCACAGCCATTAAACTCTGTAACTGTTTTAACTGGTTTCCTTCCTCTCCGGCAACTGAGTTAGGAAGCATGCCTGTATCTTTGTAGAGACTTGGTGTATTGATACACCATCCAAAGTGTAATTAATAACTTCATCATGCTCAAAGGGATATTCAATGTCTGCTTTTTTTTTACCCATCTATCAATAGGTGCCTTTCTTTGTGAGGCATTGGAAAACCTTCCTGGTCTTTGTGGTTGAATCTGTGTTTGAAATTCACTGCTCAACTGAAGGACCTTACAGATAATTGTATGTGTGGAGTACAGAGATGAGGTAGTCATTCAAAATCTTGTAAAACACAATTATTGCAGACAAAGTCAGTCCATGCAATTTATTATGTGACTYTTTAAGCAAATTATTACTCCTGGTCTTATTTAGGCTTGCCAGAAAAAAGGGGTTGAATACTTGTTGACTCAAGACATTTCAGCTTTTCCTTTTTAATTAATTTGTAAAAATTTCGATCCAATTAAATCAATTTTAAATGCAAGCTTAAACACACCAAAATGTGGAAAAAGTCAAGGGGTGTGAATACTTTCTGAAGGCACTGTATATATTGAAATCATCCTTAATCATCATCACCAATAAACTGACGACTCCAGTGACTGCAATGTGCTCTTCAGATGTTGCGGACACTGATACCCACGCAAAGCGCCTCAAGAGGTTATAGAATGATGCAATTGGACTTTGGGTGTAGTCGGACGTGCACGACCAAGGATGCTCAAAAATGGGACGATTTTGAATAATTAGCCTATAGCTGCTTCCTTGTTTTCCAAATAATGTAACATCATTTGTGTGATGTATGCAGTCTTTTCGAGCGCTTGGAGTGAGAAGACACACCTTTTGTGCACTCGGAGTACAACAATTGTTTTAAAATACAGTCATAAAAGTGTACATTTCAGATCTGGATTTTTGTTGGGCTGATGTAGCTACAGCAGAGGAGAACTATGGTTGATTTGGAGAGCGAAGTACCCCCTCTTCCCCCGAAGTATAGATTCAGAGACTTACTCCTCGGGGACCAGAATTTACAAAATGATGACAGGTAGGTTCAGTTTGTTTGACATCATGTTAACTACAATTATTTAAAAAATGACCTGGTTAAACATTGTTGTAAGCAGCTAGTACAAAATGTAAGGTTGGTGGATAATTTTTTWWAAACATTTTTACTTTTTCAATACAACAGTAGATTTTGTGTTGTGATTTTGTGTTTTGCAAAGTGCAGTTGGAGAGCGGAAGAGAATGACTATGCTAATGGGGCACCCCTTAGAACAAATGTATCTGTGGGGGTCACATTTGTATGAAGACCTACAGTGTCACGGTGCTGGCATAAGAAGGGAATGAGACTATGATCGGCATACAGCAGTAGTTGATAGTCCAGGGTCAAAGTTTATTTAGAGTTTGTACCTGTGGAATCTTTGCACTTGTGTAGCCCTTTCCTTTTCATGTGTGGAAGGTTATTCATWATTCAATCATTAATAAACATGATTTGTTTTAAACCGCTGAAAATCAGGTGTTTCTATATCAAATGGTTTTGTTATATTTCAGTCTTCTGTGATGTATATAAAGTGTAATATTGGGATGCAAACTCAAAATTGTATACATTTAAACTTTATATCTGACATGGTACATGTGTCCTCTTTTTTTTAAAGCCCATAACCATGTGTGTGAGGTGTATACTTTTGTTTCCAAGGTAGATTTGTTTAAGACTACCAAGAATCACTCTGTGTTAACCTGATTTAGCCCACTGCAGTAAAATGTTAATACCCAGCCTTAGCCATGCTCCAAAACTTAGTAAATATGACATTATTCATTTTATTTACAGAAACAATTTATATTTATTTTTTCCCCAAGGGTGCAAGTAGAATTTTACGCCAATGAAAGTACTTTCAAAGAGAGACTTAAACTGTTCTTCATCAAAAACAAAAGATCAAGTAAGTCATCTTTTTTTAAATGTGTAACGTTAGTCACAGTCGAACTACACTATATTCTGTGCCTAAATCTTATTTGTACTTTTCTTACGAGGGAAAAATCTACCTTTTGCATCAGTAACAAATAGCATTGGTTATAACTCTTGAACCAGTAATAACTAAGGGACCCAGATGTTCTCCTGGTCAAGTCACATGGTGAGGAAGTACTCCTGACCCTAGGTATGACATTATAACCTCTCTGTCTCTCTGTCTCCCAGGCCTGAGAAGACAAGTGTTCGACTTCTCCATAAAGGTCCTGAGCTGTGTCCTATACATGTGTCGTGTGTTGACAGACGACCCATCCAAAGGACATGGTTGGTAAGGACATTCATTCCGTGTGTCGTAGGTGCATTTACATACCACGTGGCGTTCACTGAATTGTCACAGAAATGTTGCTTTTTATAACTCCATAGAAGAAGAAGGGATMATTCAAAGAGAATTTTGAAGTATCAGTCATTAGCAGTACTAAACCGGGACATGTCAATTCTCAATGACAATGATTCTAACACTTTCATTTCTATGCCTGGAAACAGAGGAAGTGAATGCACTGAACATGTTGAAAATGTTTGAATCCACTGTCAATCAAGGACATCATAACCATGTCTGTGTGGTGACGTGGGAAAGAAAACACTGGTGCATCTAGTGGCTGACTATGGGTGTGCTCTTGACTTTTAGTCAGTGTAGCTTTAGTTGGGTTACTTATGTAAGCTTTGTAAAAACTCTCGTGCAATAAAGTCATCTCATCTGGAAACATAAGCGAATAAGAGTCGGGTCGCTGTGTACTTTAGTAAGTTGTGATAAAAGGATAGTAYTTGTTTATACTGTCAGTTTACTCACAGTCGTCCTCCAATCTTCTATTTCTCGTGTGTTACTGTTCTACTTGCCTTTTTTTAATGTCTTTTTTATAGTACTACTGATATTGATTACTGCATTGTTGGGAAAGAGTGAGCAAGAAAGGCATTTCACTGTACTTGTGCATGTGACAATAACAACAGTACTGTAGAATGTATTTGTATTCAATAGTATTCTGCACAGTTAGACATTGTTGTTCATTAATTGGGCATCTTTTTGTTTTCCTTACAGCTGGGGATGCCCCAATCAAACGTACATATTTTTAAAGATCGACTGGTTAGTGTTTAATCTACCCTCATCTAATCGAGTGTTAAATAAAAAGCTAAAGAGATGGTCCTCTGTAACTCAGTTGGTAGTGCAAGGTGCTTGCAATACCACAAAGGTGGGTTTGATTCCCAGGACCACCCATATATAAAATGTATGCACGCATGACTGTAAGTTGCTCTGGATAAAATAGTCTGCTAAATTGCATATACTCCGAGTGTACAAAACATTAGGAGAAGCATATTCAGACATGGGCCTAATATGTCAGTGGTTGCCTGGTAACAATGCATGGAAGCGTAATATGTCAGTGGTTGCCTGGTAACATGGAGACCAGATCGCTCCCTTAGAGAGGAAACGCACCAGAACAATGTGCTTCTGACCAGAATATGGCCCATTATTTCCTGGTGATTCTGCATGTTGAATTGGCACAAACAGTCTCTGGAACCCAGCAGGTGGTCACTGTAACACTGCTTTTAGCCCGTCGTGGTGTGTCCAGCAGTTCAATCTTCTGCTGCCTTGGCAGACGGTATCTTTAATAAATACAAATACAAATCTCCAGCTGTGAACTAACGCACATCTTTTTTCCCACCAGGTCTCCCATAATATGGGTTGAACGAAGTCTTGGCATATGGGCGTTACAGGTGAAATTTCTGTCAACCAATTTTCTTCACAATTCATTAACTTGTAGCTGTGGTTGTGAACAACTGTATGCATGGGCACTACGCAATTGCTACTGTTTGTTGTTTGCTTTCCAATAATGTGAAATAGACTTGATTGAAACAAAGCTTATGTTTCTTCAACAGGTGTCTGTGGCAGTTATCTGTCTTGTTGAAACTATTCTGTTGACCTACCTGAGTTACAAGGTGAGTCCTATCCCACTTTATAGGATGTCACTCAGTCTAAGGACACATTCATAGTAATGTCTATTCTACAGTCATATCAATATCACCACTCAATATACAACATCAATAGATTGTTCAACAGAAGATAAGCCCCCAAAAGGGCTAAAAGAGAAAGAAAGACAGAAAGATGGAAAGAAAGACAGAAAAAAAACTGAAAGAAAAAGACAAAGAAAGACAGAAAGAAAGACGGAAATAAAGAAAGACAGACAGAAAGAAATAAAGAAAGAAAGAAAGACAGACAGAAAGAAAGAAAGAAAGAAAGACAGACAGAAAGAAAGACAGAGAGAAAGACAGACAGAATGAAAGAAAGAAAGACATACAGAAAGAAAGACAAAAAACATGCCTGTTCTCTACTTTGTCCTCAGGGCAACATTTGGGAGCAGATTCTTCGGTTGACGTTCATCCTGGAGACGGTGAACACAGTGCCTTTCCTGCTCACCGTAAGAAAACACACTCTAACAGGGCCTAGATCAGTTTGACCTTTAAAATCATAATGAATAAGATGGGAGACCTGATCCTAGATCATCACTCCCACTCTGAGACGTGAATACGGGTCCTGGACTCCAGCCTGAGAAACACAATGCTATTATGCAGAGCTACTATGGCTGAACAGACAAAGGACAAACACGGGTTTTTAAGTCAAACATTGTCTCCTCCCACAGTTGTCACAGACAAAGGACAAACACAGTACAGTCACATGGCTTTTATATTGTTTTAAGTTGAATTCAAAGTGGTTTTAAGTCAAATTCATATACTGTACTGACTCCTACAGTAGAAGTCATTTTTGACCATGTGGGCAGCCTGACGAGAACAACAGGCATTCATTCCCCTGTGGATGGGGTGGCCTAATAACCTCTGTGCTCTTTCAGATCCTGTGGCTTCCTCTGAGGAACCTCTTCATCCCTGTGTTCCTGAACTGCTGGTTGGCCAAGCACGCCTTGGAGAACATGATCGTGAGTGTTAACCTGTCTCAACTCAGATATGGTTGAATCAGCATGGAATGCTGGTGTTGTGATGCTGCCACCCTCAAATCCTACATTACCCCTGGAGTCAGCGGTTCGATCCCCGGTCATGCCACTGATCTACCCCTCTATTCCAACTTTTTTGTGATTACATCTACAAAAATACTTATTCTCCTTTACAAAAAACAGAGAGTCTTACCAACCACCCATCTTAACCTGTTCTCCTCTCTCACGTAGAATGACCTGCATCGTGCCATCCAGAAAACAGAGAGTCTTACCAACCACCCATCTTAAACCTGTCCTCCTCTCTCACGTGAAATGGACCGCATCGTGCCATCCAGAAAACAGAGAGTCTTACCAACCACCCATCTTAAACTGTCCTCCTCTCTCACGTAGAATGACCTGCATCGTGCCACTCCAGAAACAGAGAGTCTTACCAACCACCCATCTTAAACCTGTCTCCTCTCGTACGTAGAATGACTGCATCGTGCCATTCCAGTGGAACCAGTCTAATGTTTAAACCAGTTGCTTCATTCTCAGTCCCACTCTCTTCTGCCTCTCATATTCACCTGGTGACGTCGGCCTGGTGGTGTGTGTGTGTGTGTTGTGTGTGTGTGTGGTGTGGGTGTGTGTGCGTGCGTGCGTGCGTGCGTGCGTGCGTGCGTGCGTGCGTGCGTGCGTGCGTAAAAAGCAGTTTCTGCATCCCAAACATGGACACTTTGAAAAGCAATTGCAAATTAAACTCAGCCTCCTGTGGTAACCCTTAGTTTTAGAAACAGCAAAATAATAATGTCAGGTCTTAGCTATTTAGCATGTCCTCTCGGGCTAACTCAATAAGTGGACAGAGTAGATCCATTGCTTTGAATCATCTCTCCAAAAGGTCTTACGGGGTCAGCCCAGACTGAAGCGCTGGTCATTATCTGTGGTTTTCCTCCTCAGAGCTTCAAACACTTTCAGTCACTTGCCACTAATGCACCACGTCTGACATCATATTTGAGGTCACCAAGTCTACAGACCTATCTTCTCCAGTGCACTCTGTGTGTACAGTACACGGCATTACAATGTCACTTATCTCGGAACCATTCCATCAATATATGGCTTCCTGTTGACTACCACAAGACCATTATTGTAATGTGTGCTATGCCACAAAAGCAAGGTAATGGCAGCAATTATACTACTACATCCTGAAGAAATTCGTTTTCTAAGTGTTTTAATGAAACATGAAGGCACAGATTTAAAACAATCAACCTGGCACTCAACAGAGAGTGTTTCAGAATATGAAATATCCGTCATGGTTTATATTGTTTATTTTATTTATTTATTTAAATGAACATTTATTTACCTAGGCAAGTCATTTAAGAACAAATTCTTATTTACAATGATGGCCTACCAAAAAGCAAAAGGCATCCGGTGGAGACGAGGGCTGGGACTAAAAATACAAATATAGGACAAAACACACATCATGACAAGAAGGACACCACAACACTACATAAAGAGAGACCTAAGACAACAACATAGCATGGCAGCAACACATGACATCAACATGGTAACAACACAACATGGCAGCAGCACAACATGGTAGCAGCATAAAACACGGTACAAACATTATTGGGCACAGACAACAGCACAAAGGCAAGAAAATAGAGACAACAATACATCAGGTGAACCAGCCACAACTGTCAGTAAGAGTGTCCATGATTGAATCTTTGAATGAAGAGACTTTTCTAAGGTATAATGCTAGAACAATGTTGCTGTTGCTTTTCACTGTGGTAATAGTGTCATGTTACTCTTTGAGGTCTACTGTAGTGCCTGACACATGTGGAAGTCTGTCTATCTGTCCTTCTGTCTGTCTTTCTGTCTGTCCTTCTGTCTGTCCTTCTGTCTGTCTGTCTGTCTGTCTGTCTGTCTGTCTGTCTGTCTGTCTGTCTTCTGGCTACACTGTGGTCTAAAAAGATCGCAATGTGTATCGTTATCGGTCCGCAAGAGATGGGTTATTTGTTGGTTCACCTCTTTGAGGTCTCAAACACCGCTGATACCGGATGCCGGGTGACCAGTGGATCAAGGGCAGAATCCTGGTCGTAAATTATTCTGACCTTCACCGGTTCTGGTTACTAGACATGTCTGTCTATCCTTCTGTCTTCTTCTGGTCTGTCCTTCTGTCTGTCTTCTGTCTGTCTGTCTGTCTGTCTGTCTGTCCTGTCTGTCTGTCTGTCTGTCTGTGTCTGTCTGTCTGTCTGTCTGTTCTGTCTGTCTGTCTGTCCTGTCTTGTCTGTCTGTCTGTCTGTCTGTCTGTTCTGTCTGTTCCTTCCTGTCGTCTGTCCTTCCTGTCTGCCTTCTTCCTGTCTGCCTGTCCACCTCCTGCAGACAGTTCAGTCCAATAGGCCAGATGTGTAGTGAAATGAAAGGGTGGCATTAGCCATGTTAATCTAAGACACTGTTTTCTATGAATCCTATAAAGTCATGCTAGTATTTGTACAGTATAAGAGATGCTGGTTCTCATTGGGCTGATAGTGAAGAGCAATGCTGACAACTCTTCGAGTGTGCTGTGGTCTGACTATCTCATCTGAGCTGATTGCCCTGGGGATAATGACCGCTAAGTGAGCTAGTGGTTGCCATTGCTGCCTTGCACATAATGTTGTGTGTGTGTGTGTGAATGTATTGTTTGTCTCTGTCCCTGTATGGTAATAGAGTAATGCTTATGGTGATACACATCA
>NC_036859.1:34033546-34042467 GCF_002910315.2 Salvelinus sp. IW2-2015
TCGCTGTCGTCTGGACTGTCGTCTGTCAATCATGTCTGTCCTTCTGTCTGTCTGATTCTTCGTTTCGTCTGTCGTCCTGTCTTCTGAGGTCTGATCGTCCTCTGGCGGCACACACACACACACACACACACACACACACACACACACACACACACACACACACACACACACACACACACCTGGTAATCCATCAGTTTCTCAACACAACGTATCTGTTATAGATATATTAAGATGTGCTGTATATGATGCAAACAAAACAAAAACAGATTAAATTAAGTAGCAAAATTGAAGTGTGTCAGGTTGAGACACTTCTGTCTGTGTGGACAGAATATTCCTGTAAAGGTATGTTTGTTCTGGCTGGTAAATACAGGTTTACAGGAATGACAACATTGCTTCATTCCCTCCCCCAAAAATCCATCATGTCCACAGAAGAGTGGCCAAGTCTTACTAATACATTTACCGGACCAGTGGGATCAAAGGTTAGGCTACTTCCTATATCAATACATGACTGACATTCAAACTGAAAAACATAGCAGAGGATTTTTGTTAATAAGTACGTCCTCAGATATATCACATGCAGCATACCATTATTAACAATGATGTATGTTGCAGAGGCTTTTGAGAAGATATGAGTGACTATTTACTATATAGGGAGTTCAGTTGCAAGGCTTGTAGGTTCATGTTTCTTCGCGATTAAAAACCTTATGGGCCAGTTTCCAGGTCACAGATTAAGCCTAGTGCTGGTGTAAACAGCTCAATGGAGAATTTCCATTGGAAGGGCTTTTTAGTCCATGACTAAACTTAATCTCTCTCCAGGAAACCGACCCTGTGTGTAGCAACAGGAGTATTTCTTGACCCACGTCATACAGTATGTCTCAATGTAGACACCAGTAGACCATTTCCCGGACACAGAGTAAGTCTAGTCTTGGGGAATCTCCAACGAAAATGCCAAGTCCAAGACTTAGCTTATTCTGTATCTGGGAAACCGGCTCCAAATGTTCCAGTGACCACTCCCTTCCAAGCCCCTGTGTTAATGCTTCCCTGTATCCTGGTAGCATCTGTGGCATCCAGCACCTGGAGCGGGCGGGCAAGAAGCTGACGGTGTTCGACTCCTGGTACTTCTGCGTCGTCACCTTCTCCACAGTGGGCTACGGCGACGTCACGCCCAACGTGTGGCCCTCCAAGCTGCTGGTGATCATCATGATCTCTGTAGCCCTGGTGGTGCTGCCCATACAGGTGAGAGTGATGGCCACAAACACACACACACACACACACACAGAGCACACACACACGTTCACACACAAACACAAGCGCAAGCACGCACGCAAGCACAAACACATACACCCACACACACACACTATTACCACACTCCCATATGTTTTCTAAAGGGAAATCAACTGGACTAATGTTAGGACATCTACTATAGGAAATGCCAAATCGATAGAATGCATAACCCATCATAGTAGGGAATCAGCTGAACTACACAAGTATAATATTGTTAGAGGCGTTGTAGACCCATGTTCTTGGTAGACCAACAGTACCCATTCTGCTGACCCATGGTCTTGGTAGACCAACAGTACCTCATTCTGCTGACCAGCCCATGGCTTGGTAGAAGACCACCGACCAACAGTACCCATTCTGCTAGACGTCATGGTCTGGTATGACCAACAGTACCGGCCATTCTGCTGAGCCACATGGCTTGGTAGAGACCAAACAGTACCCCATGTCTGGCTGACCCATGGTCTGGTAGCCAACAGTACCCATTCTTTTTTTGCGTGACCGACCATGGTCTTGGTAGAACAACAGTACCATTCTGCTGACCATGGTCCTTTGGTAGACGCCACAAGTACCATTCTGGCTGACCCCATGGTCTTGGTAGACCAACAGTACCATTTCTGCTGACCTATGGCTTGGTAGACCAACAGTTTCCATTTCTGCTGCCCATGGTCTTGGTAGACCAACAGTAACCCATTCTGCTGACCCATGGTCTTGGTAGACCAACAGTACCATTCTGCTGACCCATGGTCTTGGTAGAGCCAACAGTACCCATTCTGCTGACCCATGGTCTTGGTAGACCAACAGTACCCATTCTGCTGACCCATGGTCTTGGTAGACCAAACAGTACCATTCTGCTGACACCATGGTCTTGGTAGACCAACAGTATCCATTCTGCTGACCCATGGTCTTGGTAGACCAACAGTACCATTCTTGCTGACCCTATGGTCTTGGTAGACCAACAGTAACCCAATTCTGCTGACCCATTGGTCTTGGTAGACAACACAGTATCCATTCTGCTGACCATGGTCTTGGTAGACCGCAACAGATTACCGATTCTGCTGACCCATGGTCTTGGTAGCAACAGTACCCATTTCTGCTGACCTGGTCTTGTAGACCAACAGTACCCATTTCTGCTGACCCATGGTCTTGGTAGACCAACAGTACCCCATTCTGCTGACCCATGGTTCTTGGTCGAGCCAAGCAGTAACCCATTCTGCTGACCCATGGGTCTTGGTAGACCAACAGTACCTCATTCTGCTGACCCTGGTCTTGGTAGACCAACAGTACCCATTCTGCTGACCCCATGGTCTTGGTAAGCAACAGTACCCCTTACTGCTGACGGCCATGGTCTTGGTAGACCGACAGTACCCATTCTGCTGACGCATGGTCTTGGTAGAACCAACAGTAACCTATTCTGCTGACGCCATGGTCTTGGTAGACCAACAGTACCCACATTCTGCTGCCATGTCTTGGTAGACACACAGTACCATTCTGTGGCCCATGGTCTTGGTAGACCAACAGTAATCCATTCTGGCTGACCCATGGTTCTTGGTAGACCAACGAGTATCCCATTCTGCTGACCCATGGTCTTGGTAGACCAACAGTAATCCATTCCTGCTGACCCATGGTCTTGGTAGACGCAACAGTACCATTCTTTCTGACGCCATGGTCTTGGTAGACCAACAGTATCCATTCTGCTGACCGCATGGTCTTGGTAGACCAACAGTATCCACGCTTTCTGTCACTTCCGGCAACACCAGTGGTCTTGGTAGACCAAACAGTATGCCACATTTTCTGACCTATGGTCTTGGTAGACCAACAGTACTCCTTTCTGCTGACGGTATGGTCTTGGTAGACCAACACAGTATCCATTCTGCTGACCAATGGTCTTGGTAGACCAACAGTACCCGCATTCTTCTGACCCATGGTCTTGGTAGACCAACAGTACCCATTGCTGCTGACGCCATGGTCTTTGGTAGACCAAACAGTATCCATTCTGCTGACCCATTGGTCCTTGGTAAGACCAACAGTAACCATTCTTCTGACCTCATGTCTTGGGTAGACCACACAGTACCCATTCTGCTACGCCATGGTCCTTGGTAGACCAACAGTACCCATTCTGCTGACCCATGGTCTTGGTAGACCAACAGTATCCGCATTCTGCTGACCTATTGGTGCCTTTTGGTAGACCAACAGTACCCATTCTGCTGACCCCATGGTCTTGGTAAGATCCAACAGTATCCATTCTGCTGACCTAACTGGTCTTGGTGACAACAGTACCACATTCTGCTGACCCATGGTCTTAGTAGACAACAGGTAACCCATTCTTGCTGGACTCCATGTTCTTTTGGTAGACCAATACAGTAATCCGCTTCTGCTGACGCTATGGTTCTTGGTAGACCAACAGTACCACTTCTGCTGACCGCATGGTCTTAGTAGAGCCAACAGTTCTCATTCTGGCTGACCATGTTCTTGGTAGACCAACGAGTAGTGCCCTTCTGCTGACGTATGGTCTCTGGTTAGGACACACAGTTACCCATTCTGCTGACGCCAGTGTTCTTTGGTAGACCACAGTATCCTTCTGCTGACCTATGGTTTGGTAGACAACAGTATCCATTCTGCTGACCGCTATGGTCTTGGTAGACCAAGGCACGTCCAGTCGCGTTCTGCTGACGCGCATTGGTCCTTGGTAGACCAACAGTATCCATTCTGCTGCCTATGCGTCTTGGTAGACCAAGCAGTATCCATTCTGCTGACTTGGTCTTGGTAGACCACGTAGTCCTTCTGCTTGACCATGGTCCTTTTGGTAGACCAACAGTAATCCATTCTGAGACTGACCATGGTCTTGGTAGACAAACAGTATCCTTCTGCTGACCCATGTCCTAGTAGACCAACCAGTATCCATTCTGCTGAACCCATGGTCTTTCGCGTAAAACCAACAGTATCCATTCTGCTGCCCATGTTCTGGTAGACCACAGTATCCATCGCCTGACCATGGCGTCTTGGGATAGACCGTACCCATTCTGCTGACCCATGGTCCTTGGTAGACAACACGTATCCATATACTGACCCTGCGTTCTTGGTAGACCACAGTATCCCCTTCCTGCTGACCGCCATGGTCTTGGGTAGACACACACGTCACACACCATTCTGCTGACCCAGTCTTGGTAGACCAACAGTATCCATTCCATGCACACTACACCACGATCCATGGTCTTGGTGACGCGCAACATATCCATTCTCTGCTGTTTTTGCCATTCTCCCTGTAAACAGATTTTGGCCTAAACTGCAAGACAATAGCTTGACATTTACCGTGGCCTTTTGAATGGACACATTTTCAAAATGTTCCTGTTGAAGCAGCAGTTTTTGCTAGTACGAAGTCCTAGAGACCCACAGCTCTGTCCCAGCTAGCACTACTAACACAACTGACTTCAACTAATGAGGGCTTGATGATTAGTTGATTATCTGATTCAGGTGTGTTAGTAGTGGGATGGGGAAAATGCACAACACTGTAGCTCTATAAGGATGTAAGAACACAGTGATAAAAGATCAACAGTCATAATTGTTGGTTGGATTTGGGGTGAACGTATGCATTTGGTCATATATTAAAGCCTCCTGATTGATTTGAAGAAATGGTTTTGCGCAGTATTAGCAGTATTGGTAATGTGTTCCTCTGGCTGGGCGTTATTGGTCGTTTGAGCAGCTGGCTATCTGTGGATGGAGAGACAGAAGTCGGGGGGAACTAACAAGCCGTCCACCTGCGCCCAGAAGAGAAACATGTGGTGCTGTGTGTCAGCTCCCTTAAGGATAGACCTCCTGATGGACTGCCTCAACGAGGTCTACGCCACCGGGCTGCAGGTCTGTGTACATGGGTGGGTGGATTGTGGGTGTGTGTGTGTGTGTGGTGTTGTGTGTGTGTTGTGTGTGTTGTGGTGGTGTGGTGTGTTGGTGTGTGTGTGTGTTGTGTGTGTGTGTGTGTGGTGTGTGTGTGTGTGTGGTTGGTGTGTGTGTGTTTGCTTGGGTTTGGTTTAATTTTGGGGAACACAAGAAAGGTTTTAAAACACTTTGCAACATCATTTTGCATTTATTATTGGACAAGCCCAGGTAGTCCCTTGCTGTTTCTGTCCGTTTTGCTCCATTTGGTGCCGAATGAACACGACCCAGGCTGTTCCTCTGTCTTCCTGTCTATCCAGGACTACTATGTCATCATCCTGTGTCCAACAGAGATGGACCCCCAGGTGCGCCGGGTGCTCCATATCCCCCTGTGGTCCCAGCGGGTCATCTACCTCCAGGGATCGGCCCTCAAGGACCAGGACCTCATACGAGCCAAGTGAGTCACCAACACCAAGGGCTGTGTCTCAATCCGCTGAAACAGTTTCCTCTCTTTTGGTCTTTAGTCACCTTTCCTTCAACTGCACTTATGTGGAAGAGCTGAACTGGTGAAAGCCAATACTGGATAGGAAATAGGCATCAACCTCTTCTGTTTTCAGATCAATGTGGGTAGTTATACAGTTGAAGAGGAGATAAGGAGAGGAAGCCACTGTAGAGTATTGAGATGTACCCACTCAGTATGGAATGGTTGTCCTTCTTTTCCAGACTGGACAATGCAGAGGCTTGTTTCATCCTAAGCAGTCGCTGTGAGGTGGACCGCACCGCCGCAGTACGTACATTTGCTACTATTACCACTACACAAAGTGTTAAATCAGGGGCAGACTGGGACCAAGAAACCAGCCCACTGGCCTAAAGAGGGTCCAGCCTACCAGTCATTTGGCTGAACTGACCTACGGCCTGTCCGTTTCTTTGTTAGATTGAGACTAAATTAATATTCAATAACTTGCTGATACCAAAGGCATTTTAGCCAGTCGTGTTATTAGATGAATAGGCCTATTGCCTATTTTTTTTTGTCCATCTATGATAATTAAAGGTACAGCTTTTTCCTCTTCTATTCACCCCACAGGACGTTAGTGGAACCTTAATTGGGGAGAATGRGCTCGTGGTAATGACTTTAGTGGAATCAGTAGAATGATATCCAATATATCAAACACATGGTGTCAAGGTGTTTGAAACCATTCCATTTGCTCCGTTACGGCCATTATTATGAGCCGTTCTCCCCTCAGCAGCCTCCACTGAATCACCCACACCAGTAGACCTCCATCTGTCTCTCTGTTTGTCTGTTGTTCTCTCTGGCAGAGTTCTATTAGAGTTGTATTAGTTCTATTAGAGTTGTATTAGAATTATGTTAGAGTTGTATTCGTTTTATTAGAGTTATATCAGTTCTATTAGAGTTCTGTTAGTTCTCTTAGAGTTCTATTAGTTATATTAGAGTTCTATTAGTTCTATTAGAGCTATATTAGCATTCTGTTAGTTCTCTTAGAGTTCTATTAGTTCTATTAGAGTTATATTAGAGTTCTATTAGTTATATTAGAGTTCTATTAGTTATATTAGAGTTCTATTAGTTCTATTAGAGTTCTATTAGTTCTATTAGAGTTCTATTAGTCCTATTAGAGTTCTCTAGTTTATATTAGAGTTTATCTTGGGTTATATTTAATATAGTTCTATTAGGTTTATATCTATAGAGTTCTATTAGTTTATTAGAGAGTTCTATTTAGTTCTATTAGCAGTTCTCTATTAGTTCTAGTAAGTTCAGAGTTCTATTAGGTTCTATTAGTCAGGTTTTCTATTAGTTTATAAGTTATATTGGTTATATTAAAGTTCTAATTTAGTCTCCTATTACGAGTTCTATTAGTTTTCTATTAGAGTCTTTTAGAGTTTTCATTAGGTTCTACTTAGAGTTGTATGGACGTTCTATTCAGAGTTCTATTAGTTATATTTAGAGCTATATTAGTTATAATTAGTCCTAATTAAGTTCACTTGTTCGTATTGAGTTCTATTTTAGATTGCTATTGAGATTATTAGAAGTTCCTATTAGATTATTTCATTAGTTCTTATTAGGTCTTAATTGAGTTTTATTAGTTTATAATTTTAGAGTTGTAATAATATGTGTGTTAATATAAGAGTTCTATTAGTTCTATTAGAGTTTTATTAGTTCTATTAGAGTTCTATTAGTTCTATTAGTTATTTTAGAGTTGTAATAGAGTTGTATTAGAGTTGTATTAGTTCTATTAGAGTTCTATTCATTATATTAGAGTTCTGGTAGTTCTATTAGAGTTATATTAGTTCTATTAGAGTTTAATTAGTTCTATTAGAGTTCTATTAGTTCTATTAGAGTTGTATTAGAGTTGTATTAGTTATATTAGAATTGTATTAGAGTTCTATTAGTTCTATTAGAGTTCCATTAGTTATTTTAGAGTTATATTAGTTCTATTAGAGTTCTATTAGTTMTATTCAAGTTATATTAATTATATTAGAGTTCTGTTAGTTCTATTAGAGTTTTATTAGTTCTATTAGAGTTATATTGGTTATATTAGAGTTGTATTAGTTCTATTAGTTCTATTAGAGTTCTATTAGTTCTATTAGTTATATTAGAGTTGTAATAGAGTTATGTTAGTTCTATTAGGGTTTTATTAGTTCTATTAGAGTTCTATTAATTATATTAGAGTTATATTAGTTATATTAGAGTTTTATTMGTTTTATTAGAGTTCTACTAGTTATATTAGAGTTGTATTAGTTCTATTAGAGTTGTATTAGAGTTGTATTAGTTTATTTTATAGTTCTATTAGAGTTATATTATTTCTATAAGAGTTCTATTAGTTATATTAGAGTTATATTAGTTATATTAGTTATATTGGCGTTCTATTAGTTATATTAGAGTTATATTAATTATATTAGAGCTGTAATAGAGTTGTATTAGAGTTCTATTAGTTATATTAGAGTTCTGGTAGTTCTATTAGAGTTATGTTAGTTAGTTCTATTAGAGTTTTATTAGTTCTATTTGAGTTCTATTAGAGTTCTATTAATTATATTAAAGTTATATTAGAGTTATTTTTGTTCTATTCGAGTTCTATTAGTTCTATTWGTTATTGTAGAGTTGTAATATAGTTGTATTAAAGTTGTATTAGTTCTATTAGAGTTATATTAGTTATATTAGAGTTTTATTAGTTCTATTGGAGTTCTATTAGTTCTATTAGAGTTCTATTAGTTCTATTAGAGTTCTATTAGTTCTATTAGAGTGCTTTTCCTAATAGAAATTGAATAGAATGAATAACTCTAATAAAATCGAATAGAACAAATAGAACTCTAATAGAACTAATATAACTTAAAATAACTAATATAACTCAATAAACTAATATAACTCTAATACAACTCCTAATTATAGACTAATACAACTCTAATAGAATTAATATAACTCTAATAGAACTAATAGAACTCTAATAGAACTAATAGAACTCCAATAGAACTAATATAACTCTAATCCACTCTAATATAACTAATAACCATAGAACTAATAGAACTAATAGAACTAATGAAACTCTAATAGAACTATGAATCTCAAATAGAACTAATAAACTCTAATATAACTATAACAAACTCTACATAAAATCTAATAGAATCTAATTAACAAATATAACTCTAATATAATAATATAATCTAATATAGCTCTTACATAGAAATTGAATAGAAATGAATATAACTCTAATAAAACTAATAGAACAAATAGAACTCTAATAGAACTAATATAAACT
>NC_036859.1:34043608-34066456 GCF_002910315.2 Salvelinus sp. IW2-2015
CATCCGCCCTGACAGATGGAACCATCTTCGAGAGAATCAGAATTTGCTTTAAAGCAACTGGTCAGTCATTCTGCAGAAGATATTTTTACATAATATTGGACTACTATTCCATCAAAGTTTGCCCTACTCATGAATTTTCCTTATTTTAAATTTCTCATGTAGAGAATAGAAGACAAAACTATAAAACATTAATGACATATAAGCAAAAAAATTAAAACAAACAAAACCAATTAGAATGTATAATCTGATTGACCGCGCCACACCAAATTTCAATTCTCTCGTTTAAAAACATCCAGTAGCTGGTTGAGCGATGCCAATCGGCCAAACTGTCATCCAATAAAGTGGCGCTACTTGAAGGAATCGCCAAATGTTTTGAATTTTTAACACTTTTTGGTTTAAATGATTCCATAGTGTTATCATAGTTTGAATGTCTTCCACTATATTATTCTACAATGTACAAAAACCTTAACATGCGTATGTTCCACTACTGTATGGGGTAGGTTTAAAATATGCAAAAACGGGCACATAGTCTGATGGAATTACAAAAAAGCGTGGTTGGTAGGTTAGTATGGTTGTTGGTCAGAGAGAATAAGTTGTCGGTTGGGAGTTAGCTTGTTATGCTGACCATGGTAGAACTTAGTCGGATATTTTGGTTGACACCTAACTGTACTTTGCAGATCCTGATTGAAGTGTAGGACATTGAAGTCGACTAGATCTGCCAGGCCACAGGGTTGTGATAAACTTACCGCCTGACTCTGAAGTGTGGACGACCAGTAACGCTTATGACGGAGGAGGTTTGCTGGACAGATGCAGTTCAGGGCCAATCTGGGCAGTACTTGAAGTTCCTCCCACACACTACCATCGATCTGGCGAACCGGCAGAAGAACAACGGCTTTGACTGTCGTTTTAACAACAAGTTTTACAGAGATGGAGATATCCATAACCTACGGTGCCACTCCACCATTTTCAATGCACAGTAAGTACACTAGTCGGATAAATAAAATATCACAACAGGCCTGATGCAGAAAACACAGCACAGCAAATTTTGTCCGGTACAACTTACTAACAATGGTGACCAAACAAACATCTACGCCTAGACCCACAGTGGATCTTTTCGGATGTCAGGTAAAGCTTCCAAGTATGCAAGAAGATAGTTGGTGAAAATGCTTTTAATGAGCAATATTGATATATTTAGAACCATCCATTTTGATAGTAACTTGAGTCACACAATTGCATATGTTGTCGTGGTCCTCCCATACGACTCGGGAAAGCATGCAGTATAATAGCAGTTATGTGAAATTTCACAACCGAGTGATTGATGGCTCCTTTCCAATACATACTTGCGGTCTCTGTATTCTGGAGACAGCAAGGACATGATCGATGCTGGGCTGCCTTTTGACAAATAAAAAATACTTCTATCTTATAACTTCTCTTCGTCCCCACATTTTCATTTACAGTAATGTCAAGCACGGCCTATCCACCCGCCACCTGTTTTCGTGCAAAGCTGCTTGCTGAGAAGCACACCAGCCACCATACCAGGAGGGCATTTAATACAATCAACATTTTGGACAAACCATCAGTGAGAGTAAATGCACGAGAAACCCAACTTCTAGTTTAGTCTTTTGTATAGAGGGATTTGAACCAAAAAATAACAACGTACTAGAATCGGAAGTTACACACACACTAGCCGAATACCACATTTAAAACAACTGTTCAGCATTCTCTGACATTTTATCCTAGTATAAATTTCCTGTTTTAGGTCGCATATATCACCACTTATTTTAAGAATGTGAAATTCTCGCAATGAATCGCGCGGATAATTTATTTTCAGCTTTATTTTTAATCACTTCCCAGTGGGGTCAGAACGCTTCGGGTAGCCTTCCACAAGGTTCCAAAATCACCATAAATTGAGGAACATTTGGCCCATTCCCCCTGACAGAGCTGAATGTAACTGAGTCAGGTTGTAGGGCTCCTCTCGCACACTGCTTATTTCAGTTCTGGCCCAAAAATATTTCTATAGTGATGACGAGCAGCGCTTTGTGCATGGCCCACTCCAATACCTTGACTTTTGTCCTAACATTTGCCACAACTTTTCTGACCACTATGCTGGGTCCATGTGCCATTTGGCCAAGAACCCCATTTGCAACAAGCAGTCCCTGACTGACTTGCTTGAGAATGTTGTTCAATATATCCACATAAATTCCTACTCATGATCCATCTATTTTGTGAAGTGCACCATCCCTCTGCAGAAAAACAACCCCACAACATGATGCTGCCACCCCCGTGCTTCCCGGTTGGGATGTGTTTTTGGCTGCAAGCCTCCCTTTTTCTCCCAAAACATAACGATGGTCATTATGGCCAAACAGTTCTATTTTTGTTTCATCAGACAGAGGACATTTCTCCAAAAAGTACAATCTTTCCCTAGTGCAGTTGCAAACCGTAGTCTGGCTTTTTATGGTGGTTTTGGAGCAGTGGCTTCTCCTTGCTGAGCGCCTTTCAGGTTATGTCGGAATAGGACTTTTTTGCTGTGGATATAGATACTTTTGTACCTGTTTCCTCAGCATCTTCACAAGGTCCTTTGCTGTTGTTCTGGATCGATTTGCACTTTTGTGACCAAAGTACGTTCATCTCTAGGAGACAGAACACATCTCCTTCCTGAGCGGTATGACGGCTGCGTTGTCCCATGTGTTTTATACTTGCGTACTATGTTTTTACAGATGAATGTGGTCCTTCAGGCGTTTGGAATTGCTCCCAGGAATGAACCAGACTTGTGGAGTCTACATTTTTTTTCTGAGCGTTGACTGACTTCTTTTGATTTCCCCATGATTGTCAAGCAAAGAGGCACTGAGTTTGAAGGTAGGCCTTGAAATACATCTCACAGGTACACCTCCAATTGACTCAAATGATGTCAATTAGCCTATCATTAGCTTCTAAAGCCATGACATAATTTTCTGGAATTTTCCAAACTGTTTAAAGCACAGTCAACTTAGTGTATGTAAACGCTGACCCACTGGAATTGTGATACAGTGAATTATAAGTTAAATAATTTGTCTGTAAACAATTGTTGTAAAAATGACTTGTGTCATGCACAAAGTAGATGTCCTAACCGACTTGCCAAAACTATAGTTTGTTAACAAGAAAATTTGTGTGAGTGTTGAAAAACGAGTTTTAATGACTCCAACCTAAGTGTATGTAAACTTCCGACTTCAACTGTATATTGTCATGTGCACTACGTCAACGCGCAGCCTTTTATATGCAACAGTCATTTTCATGGAACATGTCTGTGTGGAAAATGAGCATATTGTTTTATGCAGATTTTAGAATATCACATGAAAATATCACCAATTGGATGGAACCCAGCTATTGAGACTAACCTAAATGCATAGAGGAGGTTTACCAGGTATTGAGCCACAATTCAGAAAGATGTATGCCAAGTTCCGAAACATCTAAACAAAATGTCTCTTAACAAGACATTAGTCTGTCATTACCTGCAAATTTCACATGGAATTTATTCTCTGGCTTCAGAATCTGGACGTAAATGGGGCACTTTGGAGCGAATCCTTCACAGCCAAGCTCGCAAAATGGTCTGATGGTCCTTAAAGTAAACAAGACAAAAAATATACATTAGAGGTCATTTTTATTTGTTTAACTGTTTATGATTGATTGCTTTATGCACTGGTTAAAAGACTGGCCACTAGAGGTATTGTTACGGCAGATGAGCAACACAAAGTCCCCCCGTCTACCTTGTATAGTATGTCCTATTATAAGTGATGCTCTTGCGCGGTATGTACCATAGTATTGTCAACTCACTTTGCAATTAAAATATTTTGTAACAAAAAAGGCAGATGTATTTTAGCGCACAATGCTATTGCCAGTCTGATCAGACCATAGCTTCAACTCTACAAAACTAAATCAACTGTGTATCAGAATTAGAGGCATGTTCTATGACTCATACCCTACAGTCACTTGTATACAGTTCTAATAAACTGTAATAGACCTAATAGAACTCTAATAGAGCTCTAATACAACTATAAGAACTCCAACAGAAACTAATAGAAACTCTAATAGAGCTCTAATAAAACTTATATAGAACTCCAATAGAACTAATAGAAACTCTAATAAACTATTAACAAACTCTAATAAAACTCTAATAGAACTCTAATAAACTAATATAACTATATAACTAATATAAGTCTCTATACCTATAGAAATTGAATAGATGAATATAACCTAATAAAACGAATAGAACAAATAGAACTCAATAGAATAATATAACTCTAATAACTAATATAACTCTAATATAACTAATAGAACTCTAATACAACTCTATATAACTAATACAACTCTAATAGAATTAATATAACCAATAGAACTAATAGAACTCTAATAAACTAATAAATCCAATAGAACTAATCAGAAACTCTATACAACTCTAATATAACTAATAACTCTAAAGAACAATAGAACTAAAGAATAATAGAACTCTAATAGAACTAATAGAAGACTCAATAGAACTAATAAACTCTAATATAACTAAAACAAAACTCTAATAAAACTCTAATAGACTCTTAATATAACTAATAATAACTCTAATATAATAATTAACTCTAATATAGCTCTAATAGAAATTGAATAGATAATATAACTCTAATAAAACTAATAGAACAAATAGAACTCTAATAGAACTAATAAACTCTAAAATAACTAATATAACTCTAATATAACTAATATAAAACTCTAATACAAACTCTAATATAACTAATACAATCTATAGAATTAATATAACTCTAAATAGAACTAATAGAACTTCTTAAATAGAACTAATAAACTCTAATAGAACTAATAAACTTAATAGAACTAAAAACTCTAATAGAACAATAGAACTCTTATATTAGAGTTATATTAGTTATATTAGAGTTCTATTAGAGTTTTATTAGAGTTTTGTTATAGTTCTATTAGAGTTCTATTAGTTCTATTGGAGTTCTATTAGAGTTTTATTAGAGCTCTATTAGAGTTCTATTAGTTCTGTTGGAGTTCTATTATAGTTGTATTAGAGCTCTATTAGAGTTCTATTAGGTCTATTACAGTTTATTAGAACTGTAATACAAGTGACTGTAGGGTATGAGTCATAGAACATGCCTCTAATTTCTGATACAGCAGTTGATTTAGTTTTGTAGAGTTGAAGCTATGGTCTGATCAGACTGGCAATAGCATTGTGGCGCTAAAATACATCTGCCTTTTTTGTTACAAAAATATTTTAATTGCAAAGTGAGTTGACAATACTATGGTACATACCGGCAAGAGCATCACTTATAATAGGACAAGTACCTATACAAGGTAGACGGGGGGACTTTGTGTTGCTCATCTGCCGTAAACATACCTCTAGTGGCCAGTCTTTTAACCAGTGCATAAAGCAATCAATCATAAAACAGTTCAAACAAATAAAAATGAACCTCTAATGTATTATTTTTGTCTTGTTTAACTTTAAGGACCATCAGACCATTTTGCGAGCTTGGGCTGTGAAGGATTTCGCTCCAAAGTGCCCCATTTACGTCCAGATTCTGAAGCCAGAGAATAAATTCCATGTGAAATTTGCAGGTAATGACAGACTAATGTCTTGTTAAGAGACATTTGTTTAGATGTTTCGGGAMCTTGGCATACATCTTTCTGAATTGTGGCTCCAATACCTGGGTAAACCCTCCTCTATGCATTTAGGTTAGTCTCAATAGCTGGGTTTCCATCCAATTGGTGATATTTTCATGTGAATATTCTAAAATCTGCATAAAAACAATATGCTCATTTTCCACACAGASATGTTCCATGAAAATGACCTGTTGCATATAAAAGGCTGCGCGTGATGACGTAGTGCACATGACAATATACAGTTGAAGTCGGAAGTTTACATACACTTAGGTTGGAGTCATTAAAACTCGTTTTTCAAACACTCCACAAATTTCTTGTTAACAAACTATAGTTTTGGCAAGTCGGTTAGGACATCTACTTTGTGCATGACACAAGTCATTTTTACAACAATTGTTTACAGACAAATYATTTAACTTATAATTCACTGTATCACAATTCCAGTGGGTCAGACGTTTACATACACTAAGTTGACTGTGCCTTTAAACAGCTTGGAAAATTCCAGAAAATTATGTCATGGCTTTAGAAGCTTATGATAGGCTAATTGACACGTCATTTGAGTCATTGGAGGTGTACCTGTGATGTATTTCAAGGCCTACCTTCAAACTCAGTGCCTCTTTGCTTGACATCATGGGGAAATCAAAAGAAGTCAGTCAAGACCTCAGAAAAAAAATGTAGACCTCCACAAGTCTGGTTCATTCCTTGGGAGCAATTCCAAACGCCTGAAGGTACCACATTCATCTGTCAAACAATAGTACGCAAGTATAAACACCATGGGACAACGCAGCCGTCATACCGCTCAGGAAGGAGATGTGTTCTGTCTCCTAGAGATGAACGTACTTTGGTACAAAAAGTGCAAATCGATCCAGAACAACAGCAAAGGACCTTGTGAAGAATGCTGAGGAAACAGGTACAAAAGTTCTATATCCACAGCAAAACAAGTCCTATTCCGACATAACCTGAAAGGCCGCTCAGCAAGGAAGAGCCACTGCTCCAAAACCACCATAAAAAAGCCAGACTACGGTTTTGCAACTGCACATGGGGAAAAGATTGTACTTTTTGGAGAAATGTCCTCTGTCTGATGAAACAAAAATAGAACTGTTTGGCCTAATGACCATCGTTATGTTTGGAGGAAAAGGGGAGGCTTGCAAGCCAAAAAACACCATCCCAACCGGGGAAGCACGGGGGTGGCAGCATCATGTTGTGGGGTTGTTTTTTCTGCAGAGGGACTGGTGCACTTCACAAAATAGATGGCATCATGAGGTAGGAAAATTATGTGGATATATTGAAGCAACTTTCTCGAGACATCAGTCAGGAGTTAAAGCTTGGTTGGCAAATGGGTCTTCCAAATGGACAGACCCCAAGCATACTTCCAAAGTTGTGGCAAAATGGCTTAAGGACAAAGTCAAGGTATTGGAGTGGCCATCACAAAGCCCTGGCCAATCCTATAGAACATTTTTGGGCCAGAACTGAAAAGAGCATGTGCGAGCAAGGAGCCCTACAAAACCTGACTCAGTTACATCAGCTCTGTCAGGGGGAATTGGCCAAAATTCACTCAACTTATTTTGGGAAGCTTGTGGAAGGCTACCCGAAGCGTTCTGACCACTGGGAATGTGATTAAAAATAAAAGCTGAAATAAATAATTATCTCCGCTATTATTCTGACATTTCACATTCTTAAATAAGTGGTGATCTAACTGACCTAAAACAGGAAATTTTTACTAGGATTAAATGTCAGGAATTGTGCACTGAGTTAAAATGTGTTTGGCTAATGTGTATGTAAACTTCCGACTTCAACTGTATTTTGTGGTTAATTCCCATATACCAATAAAGACTAAAACTTAATGTGGTTTCTCTCGCATTTCAACTCTACTGATGGTTTTGTTTCCCCCAAAAATGTTGATTGTATTACAAATGTGCCCACTCTGGTATTGGCTCGTGTGCTCTAGCCAACAGCTTTGCAGAAACAGTGCGGGTAGGATAGCCTACATTATGAAATGAAAATGTGGACGAAGAGGTTAAGAGACTAAAGTATTTTTATTTGTCAAAAGGGCAGCCCAGCATCGATCATGCTTGCTCCAGAATAAGAGCCTCATATTATTGGAAAGGACATCAATCACCGTTGTGAACTTTCACTACCTAATAAACTGCATGCTTTCCCGAGTCGTAGTGGGAGGACCACACAACATATCATTGTGTGACTCCAAGTTTACTTCAAAATGATGGTTTATTATATCAATATTTGCTCATTAAAAGCATTTTCACCAACATTTCTTGCATATTGAACTTTACCGACACCAAAAGATCCACTTGTCTAGCGTATTTTGTTTTGTCACCCATTTTATGAGTTACCGGACAAATTTGCGTGTTTCCATCAGGCCTGTTGTGATATTTTTTTATCCGACATGTACTTACTTGCATGAAAGGTTGGATGGAACCTGGTTATGGAATCTCATCTCTGTAAGACTCTTTTAAAACGACATCAAAACTTGTTCTTCTCCGTTTCCCAGATCATGTAGTGTGTGAGGAGGAATTCAAGTATGCCAGATTGCCCTGAACTGCATCTGTCCAGCAACCTCCTCCCTCATAACTTAGCTGGTCCACACTTCACCAAGGCCGGTAAGTTACACAACCCCCTGCACCCTCCATATCTAGTCGACTCTTCAATGGTCTACACTCCATAGGATCTGCAAAGTACAGTAGGCACCCCACCTACCACTAAGTCTCTACGACCATCCCACCAACCCCCCCCCACTAAGTCTCTACCACGCCACCAACCAACCCACCAACCCACCCCACTCAGAACCCGCCCCACCATCCCCCCGCACCACTCAAGTCTCTACCCAGCAACCGCACCCCCCCCACTACTAAGTTTCTACCCCCTACCACCAAGTCTCTACCACCTACACTAGTCTCTACCACCAAGTCTCTGTGCCCACCAACCACCTACCACCAAGTCTCTACCACGCTACCACTAAGTTTCTAGCCGCTCCCACCCCCACCTACCACTAGTCTTAGCCGTCGCACCCAGCAACCTCGCCCCCACCACTAAGTTTCTAACCCAGTCCTAACCCCCCCCCTCCCCACTAAGCTTTCTACCCCACCTAGCCACTATGTCTCTACCCTCACCAGCACAGCACCCCCCCACCACTAAGTTTTCTCCCCACCAACCTACCCAACCCCCCCCCCCCCACATAGTGTTTCTACCCACCTACCACTAATCCTCTACCCAGCAACCACCAACCCCCCCACCCACTAAGTTTCTACCCACCACCCCCCCCGACACCTCCCCTAACCACCAAGTCTTCTACCCAGCACCAACGCCACCAAGTCTCTACCGCACCCACCCCACCACAAAGTCTTCCACCCACCACCACCGAGTCTCTATCTCCCACCAACCCACCAAGTCTCTACCCCACCAAGTCTCCAAGCCCACCCACCAAGTCTCTACCCACCAATCCCCCAAGTTCCACCCACCAAGTCTCTAACCCACCACCTCCCACCAAGTCTCATACCGCCCATCACCACCCAAGTCTCTTACCCCCAAACCCACCAAGTCTCTACCCACCATCCCACCAAGTCTCTACCCACCATCCCACCAAGTCTCTACCCACCAATCCACCAAGTCTCTACCCACCAACCCACCACATTTCTACCCACCAAGTCTCTACCCACCAACCCACCAAGTCTCTACCCACCAAGTCTCTACCCACCAAGTCTGTGAAAGGGAGAAATGCTACAGACCCTCATATTGTACCTATTTAATTGTCTGCAGCGAAAGCCCAGACTGAACCCAACTAAAAGTATCACTTCATATGAATACCCTCGTAGTGCTTTACACAGCATTATATAGCAGCTCATAAGATGTTATAATTATGCTTATAATGCATTATGAATAGTGTATTCCCAGGAAGTGTTACCAAACATTTCTCTGTGTGCTTCAGGGAGGGGCAGCAGTCTCCAGAGGAGTGGCACAGGACTTATGGCAAGTGTTCGGGGAATGAGGTTTACAACATCGTCATGAGAGACAGCATCTTCTTCTCAGAGTACATGGGGAAAAGCTTCCCCTACGCCTCCTTCCACGCGCATAAGAAGTAAGTAGCTAACACCAATACCTCTTAGCGTGGTCCCAGGGTCAAGGGTCGCTTCTCTTATTAAGCCTCACTACTGTCAAATCACCACATTTTCTTCTGATACCGGTTCCAATGATTTGATTTTCTGTGCTATTTCAGTTGTAGCCATGGATGGGAACAGACATGTGGGCTCAGAAACTCAATACCCAATAACCACGTATCCAGTACACACATAAGATTGAAAGGTTCACTGATCCTACACATTTAAAACCAGCCCTATTTATGAGTCTTCTAATTCGGGTGACAATATGTAGGTCAAAGGTCAAGAGTAGGGCCCTGACCACATGACCTTACCAGGAAAAGCTTTGGGCATAGAGAAAACTCTAGTTACTGTATAGGCTAGAAATGGGCCCCCGAGTTTCTCCTGGTCTCGTTGTGTGGTCAGGAAAACTCAGGGCCCCAGACAATGGCTTTGAACAGACATCACTCTCCCTCTTCGTATTGCCCTCTAAACCTCCAGCCTATGTGATCTAACCCTAACCCTATATCTCTATCTCTGTCCTCAGGTATGGCGTGTGTCTGATCGGGGTGTGCCGGAAGGACAGTAAGAGCATCCTGCTGAACCCCGGGCCACAGTTCAGAATGAGCCCCAATGACAGCTGCTTCTACATCAACATCACTAAGGAGGAGAACACTACCTTTAAGACCCAGAGGGAGAGGACGGGTAGCYGGCCCTGCTTGCCTGTACACAGTGTAATCGCCTGCATGGGTCAGTAATATGACTTCTGTTCCAATACCACCTAGTATGAAGTGATGTATTGTACAAGTATATTAAGCAGTGGTGTAAAGTTCTTCAGTAAAAATACTTTAAAGTAGTACTTAGTAGTAGTAGTTTCGTAGTATTTTYGGAAAAATTATAAATGAATTGACTTGTAAGACACAGAAATATGCCCACAATAAATAGTATTTTGGAAACGTTGTATGTTCTTTGTATCCTTCCTTGTTCAGGCACTGTGGCCATAGACCTCCAGGACACAGGCTGTGGGCCCTCTCTCTGTCTCCCCCCGGAGGACATCAAGGGTAACAGCAGGAGGCCCAGCATCGGCCCCGTGCTAGAGGTGCCAGACACTTCCTCTATGCACACAGGTGACCTCTATAGCGACCAATCAGAGGACGAGACCATGCCCTCCAACGAGGACCTATCAACTGAGGAGTATGTTTTATTTTATTTTTCACAGGAGGTTGGTGGCACCTTAATTGGGGAGGGCGGGCTCGTGTTAATGGCTGGAACAGAATAGTATCAGATACATCAAACACATGGTTGGATGCCTTTCCATTAGCGATGTTACAGCCATTATTATGGGCCGTTCTCCCCTTCAGCAGCCTCCACTGTTATTTATATAAGATACAATGCAATATGTCTTACTTCTTATTCTTAAAGTAGATTTTTGGGGAGGATGTAAGCCTTATGGTCATTATCAATAGAGTTAGTTGTTTCCAAATGTGGTCCTGGAGTGCTGCAGTGYGTGCAGGGTTTTGTTCTATCTCAGCACTAACACACTTGATTCAATTAGTCATGGTCCAGAACACAGGAGGTTGGTGGCACCTTAATTGGGTAGGATTCGCTGGTGGTRATGACTGGAGCGGAACATTAAAGTGTTTGATGCCATTCCATTTGCTCTGTTCCAGCCATTATTACTATGATCCGTTATCCTCTCAGCAGCCTCCTGTGGTCCAGAATGAAGACCATGCATAGATTGAATCATGTAGGTTAGTGTTGGGCTGGAACAAAAGCTTGCATAACCAGTAGCTTTCCAAGACTGGAATTGGAGACCCACTGCGGTAGATGATGCATTGTGAGACAATCATGACATTTGTTTGGCCATTCACTTGAATGGGAGATCCACATCCTACTGCCCACCCCTGCAGTAAAATATGAATTGTGTGTCTGTTTATTTCAAGCTATATGAAAGGCTTTCCTCCCAACCTGCCCTACATCGGTAGTTCTCCRACACTGTGCCATCTATTGAAGGAGAAAGTACCATACTGTTGCCTCAGACTGGAAAAGGTAAATTATGAAAGTCACTTATTCAGTTAAATCAATATACTGTAGGTAGTTTTAAGTCATGTTCACCTTTTGCAATGTTGAGGCTGGTTTCCAGACACAGATTAAGCCGAGTCCTAAACTAAAAAAGCATGCACAATGGAGAATCGCTATCCGTGTCCAGGAAATCGGCCCACAAGTACAGCCTATGTTAAATATACTGTATATATATATATATATATATATATATATATATATATATATATATATATTAATATATATAATTTAAAAAGCAACAACGTTTATTTCCCCCACAGGGTTGTAACCATAACAACTTTGAGGATGCCAAAGCCTACAGCTTTAAGAACAAGCTGATCATTGTGTCKGCTGAGACGGCGGGGAATGGACTGTACAACTTCATCSTCCCGCTTAGAGCTTCCTACAGACTAAAGAAAGAGCTGAACCCCATTGTGCTSCTCCTGGATAATCAGTAAGAAGACCGTTTCAAAACATCCTGTTATCCTTTTTATTCAGCTGCCCTCTTGACCAGGTCTCCCATTTAAAAAAGGTAAGGTTGCCAGATTCCCTTTCCCCATATCACAGTTTTTCCAGAAATCTTGGTTGGAATATTCCAGACATAATTAGGGAATAAGCAGAATCTTATTCCCAGGATTTCTGGAAACCTGGGAATTTGGCGAAAGCTACTGGAATATTGCAACCAGAAAAAGAGGTCTGCTGACCTCAATGAGATGTCCTGAGGAAATGAAAACATTTCGCTCTTTCTCCCTTTGGGGAATATATCTAAATATGTTTTTTGATAAACGGAAAGAGACATCTGTTTACGAAACACCTAAAAATGTAAGGAATTACATTCGGTGATTTTCAAATAAGCCTACACTTGTAACCTGAATTGATACGTCCGCGCACGATGATTGATGTGTCCACGTGCGTCTCGTTCTCRGCCACTCATCTCTGCCTTAGCAAATTTGACACACATCATTTTGGAGTGTATTTTCCASTAGTTTTCAAGTCCATTTGCTCATTTTTCATGCGACTGGCATGAGGTAATGATAAGTAATATTACAAAAGTAACTGTGTCTTTCGGATATGTCTGGTTGGGTACTGTGACATCAAAAATAACAATATCTGTGCATATGGACAATAAATATCTATTCAATTTAATTATATTAAATTATATTATATTCTGTTCTATTCTATGTTGTTGTGGTGTGTTCTGTTGTCTCTGTTTTGAATCAAATAAAAATAGTTCCTACACACTGAAGAAGGCTGTAAAGCCAAAACGTCTGTGAATGCCATCCCTAATGCAGTAAAACATTTAAAACATTGAATAATGAAGTAAGCTTGATGAGACATATTGTTTTGTGCAAACCCATTACACCTCTTAGTTAGTCTGAATTGTGGGCTTTTACGCACCAGCCAAGCCTCGGTTCTCTTCTGATTAGTGTTCTGTTGTCTCACCAGGCCTGACACACAGTTCCTGGAGGCTGTCTGTGGGTTCCCTATGGTTTACTACATGGTGGGCTCCATCGATAAGTATGTGACACACAGCATCATCACACACCTTATAACCTTATACATCATCTTCTTTAGTGCCTGTTCTGCGAGTGTATGTGGCACTCTTCCACTTCTAGTCTCCCTATCAAGATTACATCTCAAGGAAATAGACTGAGTGAACCAAAAAAGCAATTTCTCATAAGTCCTGTGTAGAAAGTCACCTTCTTGACAGCCTCCAAGATGCTATCAGTTACGATTCTCTCTCCACAGTGAATCTGTCACAGATAATCCGTCATAGCTAGCTCATATGCAGAGTCCAGAGTTTTTCCTGGTCAGGGAAATGTGTAGTCATTTATGTCAAGTGTGTGTGTGCGTGCGTGCGTGCGTGTTTTCCTAGCCTGGATGACCTCCTGCGTTGCGGTGTGTCCTTTGCAGCCAACATGGTGGTGGTGGACAAGGAGAGCACCATGAGTGCAGAAGAGGACTACATGGCTGATGCCAAGACCATCGTCAATGTACAGACACTGTTCAGGTACCTCAACCCCTATCAATGTACAGACACTGTTCAGGTACCTCAACCCCTATCCAATCTACGCACTGTTACCAAAGGCCACTTGTCATGGTTTTAACCTTGGTCAAACTATTGTATAATACAATATACTGACCATATGTTCACACATTTTATGCAGCATTTCTATGACATCAAAAGTGTCATACAGGCTATTTTACTAAATCTTTAAACACAAGATAAAACATTTATAGGTGGTTTCAAAGAAGAGAATTATATGACAGTGATTTTTTTCAACCGTGTAGATTAAAGTACACACTCAGAGCTAGTTTCCTTGGCAACCTTGCCACACTGCATCAGGAATCCATTTGTTTTCTGATTGCTCTTGTGTCAGACAATTAATCAAAAAATGTCAACCACCTTATATAATTTTCACCAGACAATGTAGAAGCTTGCACAAACATTGAAACACTTTGATATGGGTTTATGTTTCATGAGCCACTGTTATTATTAACCTATATTTTAAACTGGGTGGTTCGAGCCTGAATGCTGATTGGCTGAAAGCCGTGATATATCAGACCATATACCACGGGTATGACAAAACATTTATTTTTACTGCTCTAATACGTTGGTAACCAGTTATAAAGAATAAGGCACCTCTGGGTTTGTGTATATGGCCAATATACCACGGCTAAGGGGCTGTATCCAGCCCAAACGCAACCTTAGCCGTGGTAAATTGGCCAATACCACACCTCCTCTCCTTATTGCTTGATTAGGTAGCTAGTATATACAGTGAGTATCGGTATCAGTTGCTCACTAAATAGTGATAATCCTGGAATGTGTTAGTACAGTAGATAGCGATGCTGTTTTGTTTGCTCACACGTTATTAGCTAGGCTATTATTTCATAGTTATTCATTTCATCCAGTCATTCATTTAAGGGAGTATATAAGTTTCAAATCAAGTTTATTTTATATAGCCCTTCGTACATCACTGATATCTCAAAGTGCTGTACAGAAACCCAGCCTAAAACCCCAAACAGCAAGCAATGCAGGTGTAGAAGCACGGTGGCTAGGAAAAACTCCCTAGAAAGTCCAAAACCTAGGAAGAAACCAGAGAGGAACCAGGCTATGAGGGGTGGCCAGTCCTCTTCTGGCTGTGCCGGGTGGAGATTATAACAGAACTATGCCAAGATGTTCAAAATATTCATAAGTGACAAGCATGGTCAAATAATAATCATGAATCATTTTCAGTTGGCTTTTCATAGCCGATCATTAAGAGTTGAAAATAGCAGGTCTGGGACAGGTGGCGGTTCCATAACCGCAGGCAGAACAGTTGAAACTGGAATAGCAGCAAGGCCAGGTGGACTGGGGACAGCAAGGAGTACAAAACATTAAGGACACCTGACTTATTCTAAAATTGATAACATCGTTTTTTCCCCCTCATCAATCTACACACAATACCCCATAATGACAAAGCAAAACAGGTTTTTAGAAATAAAAAGAAAARGTTATCAGACCTTTTACTCAGTACTTTGTTGAAGCACCTTTGGCAGCGATTACAGCCTCAGGTCTTCTTGGGTATGACGCTACAAGCTTGGCACACATGTATTTGGGGAGTTTCTCCCATTCTTCTCTACAGATCCTCTCAAGCTCTGTCAGGTTGGATGGGGAGCGTTGCTACACAGCTATTTTCAGGTCTCTCCAGAGATGTTCGATGGGGTTCAAGTACAGGCTCTGGCTGGGCCAATCAAGGACATTCAGAGACTTGTCCCAAAGCAACTCTGCATTGTGCTAGCTGTGTGCTTAGGGTTGTTGTCCTGTTGGAAGGTGAACTTTCGCCCCAGTCTGAGGTCTTGAGAACTCTGGAGCAGGTTTTCATCAAGGATCTCTCTCTACTTTGCTCTGTTCATCTTTCCCTCGATCCAGACTTCCGTGCTGCAGATGATTGTCCTTCTGGAAGGTTCTCCCATCTCCACAGAGACTCTGGAGCTCTGTCAGAGTGACCATCGGGTTCTTGGTCACCTCCCTGACCAAGGCCCTTCTCTCCCGATAGCTCAGTTTGGCCAGGTGGCCAGCTCTAAGAAGAGTCTTGATTGTTCCAAACTTCTTCCATTTTAGAATGATGGAGGCCACTGTGTTCTTGGGGACCTTCAATGCTGGAGACATTGTTTGGTACCCTTCCCCATATCCGTGCCTCAACACAATCCTGTCTTGGAGCTCTACGGACAATTCCTTCGACCTCATGGCTTGGTTTTTGCTCTGACATGCACTTTCAACTATGGGACCTTGTATAGACAGGTGTGTGCCATTCCAAATCATGTCCAATCAATTGAATTTACCACAGGTAGACTCCAATCAAGTTGTAGAAACATCTCAAGGATGATCAATGGAAACAGGATGCACCTGAGCTCAATTTCGAGTCTCATAGCAAAGGGTCTGAATACTTATGTAAATAAGGTATTTCTGTTTTTTATTTTTAATAAATTAGAAAAAAAATCTAAAAACCTGTTTTCCCTTTGTCATTATGGGGTATTGTGATGTCATTATGCCATAATGACATCACAATACCCCATAATGATTATGGGGTATTGTGATGTCATTATGGGGTATTGTGATGTCATTATGTTGTATTGTCTGTAGATTGATGAGGACATTTTTTTACTTAATCCATTGTAGAATAAGGCTGAACGTAACAAAATGTGGAAAAAGGGAAGGGGTCTGAATACTTTCCGAATGCACGTTTTTTCACGCTCAACAGTTTCCCATGTGTATCAAGAATGGTCCACCATCCAAAAGACATCCAGACAACTTGATACATCTGTGGGAAGCATTGGCGTCAACATGGCCCAGAATCCCTGTGGAACGCTGTCGACACCTTGTCAGATATTAGGAAGGTGTTTCTAAAGTTTGGTCAACTCAGTGTATTTTGGATGTCACATTTGATTACAAAGTTGACATTTTGTTCTGCCATTGTGATTTTCTGTTTTATTTTGTTCAGTTAATCTCAGCTATATTGTGTTTCTTCTCATCCAGGTTGTTCTCCAGTCTCAGTATCATCACCGAGCTAACCCACCCCGCCAACATGAGGTTTATGCAGTTCAGAGCTAAGGACTGGTACTCTCTGACTCTCTCTAAACTGGAGAAGGTAAGCCGTCACTGAATGTACACCAACTGTACTTCAAGGCCGAGTTTCAGTCCAAGGCGCGTTATAGAGAAACACACTTGACAGCTGACAATTAGCATTTTAAAAGCAATGTCCCCGACGTTTGCGGAGATTGCATTCATGCTGAAGATGTCAACTCAAGCGTCAATTAAAAGGCGCGTTGTCGACTGTTCAGTGTGTTGCTCTATAATACGCCTTGGATTGAATCCCAGCCCAAACTATGTAGATGTCTCTAGCTCTATAAATGCAAAGTTTACAACTAGTTATTCTTGTCTGCAGTAGCAAAGGCTATGGACCAGGTTTGGAGTCAGTTCCAGTTAAATTCCAGTCAATTGAGGAAGTAGACTGAAACTCAAATTCTCTTTAATGCTTTTCAATTAGAAAAATATATACTTGGAATTTGGGTTACTTTCTGAATTGACTGGAATTGAAATGGAATTGACCCCAACCCTGGTACGAAATATATACATTGAGTAGCCTTCAAAGGCTACTGACTACATTGAGTAGCCTTCAAAGGCTACTGACTACATTGAGTAGCCTTCAAAGGCTACTGACTACATTGAGTCGTCTTCAAAGGCTACTAACTATACATTGAGTAGTCTTCAAAGCAAAGGAAGAGAAGGTTAAACAATCATTATGTGAAGACTGGACAGTACATACAGTACAAGCATAGAATTTTTCCACGGCCCTCTCAAACAACACCAGACGTTGGATCTTTTTTTCTGAGAGAAATGATTATTCCCATTCATAGACACATGTGACATGTAACATTTTCAGGGGTAATATGACGGGTATTATGTTATGCGTAGGCATCCTTTCCTTAACAAGTATTCAATATAGTTCCTGTTGCGGTGCATCTTCCACCTCACATCAGTATCGACCACCGGGTGGCGCTCTCTCTCTTTCAAATATCCTAAGCCTCTTCTTGAGCACCCCCATTTGGTCCGTTCCAGTTGTAACACCTGAAAGACTTGATGATAATCAGGTTATACTGTACTGCAATAGACTGGTTTATTCAAGGAAAGGTTTGCAGAACGCTGCCCTAACATCCCACTGGGCAAAAACTGGTTGAATAAAAGTTATTCCACTTTATCTCATCCAAATAATTCAATGTGATGACATTGAATCAACATGGAAAACTGATTGGATTTTACCCAACTTTGAACCTAAATTCAAAGACGGTGATTTTTTTATTTAAATTCACGTTAGATGACAACTCAAGCAAAAGTCAATCATAACTAGATGTTGAACTGACGTCTGTGCCCAGTGGGATTAGTGTGTTGKTGTTTCTGTCCCCCCGTTACATGTCTATGGGAGCTAAAAGAGCTTTGTGATTCTTGCATGTGTTGGAAAGAGCTCTACAAATAAAATGTATTATTATTTATTATTATTATTTATTAGAAAGAGCGGGAGAAAGGCTCCAACCTGGCCTTCATGTTTCGCCTGCCGTTCGCTGCAGGGAGGGTCTTCAGTATCGGCATGCTGGACACTCTCCTCTACCAGGTAACCAGGCAGGATCCACCTGTTCTGTACAGCAGGACCCACCTGTTCTGTACAGCTGGACCCACATGTTCTGTACAGCAGGACCCACCTGTTCTGTACAGCTGGACCCACATGTTCTGTACAGCTGGACCCACCTGTTCTGTACAGCAGGACCCACCTGTTCTGTACAGCTGGACCCACCTGTTCTGTACACAGCAGGACCCACCTGTTCTGTACAGCTGGACCCACCTGTTCTGTACAGCAGGACCCACCTGTTCTGTACAGCAGGACCCACCTGTTCTGTACAGCTGGACCCACCTGTTCTGTACAGCAGGACCCACCTGTTTCTGTACAGCAGGACCCACCTGTTCTGTACAGCTGGACCCACCTGTTTCTGTACAGCAGGACCCACCTGTTCTGTACAGCTGGACCCACTGTTCTGTACAGCTGACGAACCACCTGTTTGTACAGCAGACCACCTGTTCTGTACAGCAGTACCCACCTGTTCTGTACAGCTGGACCCACCTGTTCTGTAACAGCAGGACCCACCTGTTCTGTACAGCAGGACCACCTGTTCTGTACAGCAGGACCCACCTGTTCTGTACAGCTGGACCCACTGTTTGTACAGCTGGACCACTGTTTGTACAGCAGGACCCACCTGTTCTGTACAGCAGTGACCACCTGTTCTGTACAGCTGGACCCACCTGTTCTGTACAGCAGGACCCACCTGTTCTGTCAAGCAGGACCCACCTGTTCTGTACAGCTGGAGCCACCTGTTCTGTACAGCAGGACCACCTGTTCTTTACAGCAGGACCCACCTGTTCTGTACAGCTGGACCCACCTGTTCTGTACAGCAGGACCCACCTGTTCTTTACAGCAGGACCCACTGTTCTGTACAGCTGGAACCACCTGTTCTGTACAGCAGGACCCACCTGTTCTGTACTCCCAGATATTTTATGTTACATTATGCTACATTTATGTACATTTTAATGTGTAACATTCTTTTTACTGTCACAATGTGTTCATATGCATCCCAGTGTCCATATAATATAATGCTAGTCGAATTGGAATGTGTTGATTTCTGGATGACCAGGAATGACCCTTCTATGTACTGACTATGCACATGTCCTGTCCTGTCTGTCCTGTCTGCCATCCCAGTCGTTTGTCAAAGACTATATTATCTCCATCACCAGGCTGCTGCTGGGCCTGGACACCACCCCGGGCTCTGGCTTCCTCTG
Source organism: Salvelinus sp. IW2-2015 (assembly GCF_002910315.2). Classification (NCBI taxonomy): domain Eukaryota; kingdom Metazoa; phylum Chordata; class Actinopteri; order Salmoniformes; family Salmonidae; genus Salvelinus; species Salvelinus sp. IW2-2015. Next base: position 34,063,271 of record NC_036859.1, read on the forward strand.
CTCTGTGAGTTACTCTCTGGGTGCATCTCAATGGTCAAAAGTGGTTTCCTCTCCACGTCTCAGACAGAAGGAGAGAAGACAAAGAGAGGAGGCGTCTTTAGACTATTGAGATTCACCCGTTGTACTGTACAGTAATCCTATGTGTGACAGCACAGCAACTAAGGTCAGAAAATAAACTCAGTGCAGGCTTTACTTGCCTTTCCAAATCCTTACACTGACAGGTAAAAGGGACTCCACGGTCATTTAAAATCATTGTACAGTTGTTCCTCCTGTAGAGAAATGGAGTTTGAAATGACCTTTTAGATGCAGATCTCTGAGGAGGACCTTTGGATCCAGACGTATGGAAGGCTCTATCAGAAACTGTGTTCCACCGTCGGTGACATTCCCATTGGCATCTACAGGACCGAGTCCCAGACAGCAGATTCCTCTGAGGAGGTGCCCTCTAGACCGCAAGGCTGTTTTAACATTGTTGACATTCATTTGTTTGGCTGTGAAATCCCATTTTAGGTTATTTTTTGTTGTTGTGTTAATTACATATTACAGTGGCATTGATTATGCTGTCATTCTGTCGTTTGTTACGTATACATGTTTAGTCTGTATGCTTTCATGGTTATTTAAGCATGTTACAACACATTAAGCAACATTAATGTCATTCATCTCTTTTCTTTTCATTTCCCATCATAAGCAATGCGAGCCATCCTCCCAAGTAAGTTCAGCCCTATTTGTGTGATTCCATGATTCCTATTTGTGTGATTCCATGATTCCTATTTGTGTGATTCTATGATTCCTATTTGTGTGATTCCATGATTCCTATTTGTGTGATTCCATGATTCGCGAAAAACAATAGATTTATTTTGCCAGACTGAATCAACTTTTTGTGCAGATGAGGTAGGTTTTCTTCCACTGTAATGTGTCTTGGTTAAATTGTGCTTGATAAACCACGTCGAGACTTGCCACTGGTGGTTATATCAGGAAGAAATCATTGTCAAACCAACTTCTACATTCTCTGGCCTCACTCTTGATCATTCGCTTTGTTCTGGGTCATTTCATTTGACCCTATTTGACTATAGACATACCATAGACTTCATTCATGTACAGTGGGGAGAACAAGTATTTGATACACTGCCGATTTTGCAGGTTTTCCTACTTACAAAGCATGTAGAGGTCTGTCATTTTTATCATAGGTACACTTCAACTGTGAGAGACGGAATCTAAAACAAAAATCCAGAAAATCACATTGTATGATTTTTAAGTAATTAGTAATTAATTTGCATTTTAATTGCATGACATAAGTATTGATCACCTACCAACCAGTAAGAATTCCGGCTCTCACAGACTGTTAGTTTTTCTTTAAGAAGCCCTCCTGTTCTCACTCATTACCTGTATTAACTGCACCTGTTTGAAACTCGTTACCTGTATAAAAGAAACCTGTCCACACACTCAATCAACAAGACTCCAACTCTCCACAATGGCCAAGACCAGAGAGCTGTGTAAGGACATCAGGGATAAATTGTAAACCTGTACAAGGCTGGGATGGGCTACAGGACAATAGGCAAGCAGCTTTGGTGAGAAGGCAACAACTGTTGCACAATTATTAGAAAATGGAAGAAGTTCAAGATGACGGTCAATACCCTCGGTCTGGGGCTCCATGCAAGATGCTCACCTCGTGGGCCTCAATGATCATGAGGAATGTGAGGGATCAGCCCAGAACTACACGGCAGGACCTGGTCAATGACCTGAAGAGAGCTGGGACCACAAGTCTCAAAGAAAACCATTAGTAACACACTACGCCGTCATGGATTAAAATCCTGCAGCGCACGCAAGGTCCCCTGCTCAAGCCAGCGCAATGTCCAGGCCCGTCTGAAGTTTGCCAATGACCACGGATGATCCAGAGGAGAATGGGAGAAGGTCAGTGGTCTGATGAGACAAAAATAGAGCTTTTTGGTCTAAACTCCACTCGCCGTGTTTGGAGGAAGAAGAAGGATGAGTACAACCCCAAGAACACCATCCCAACCGTGAAGCATGGAGGTGGAAACATCATTCTTTGGGGATGCTTTTCTGCAAAGGGACAGGACGACTGCACCGTATTGAGGAGAGGATGGATGGGCCATGTATCGCCGAGATCTTGACCAACAACCTCCTTCCCTCAGTAAGAGCATTGAAGATGGGTCGTGGCTGGGTCTTCCAGCATGACAACGACCCGAAACACACAGCCAGGGCGCAACTAAGGAGTGGGCTCCGTAAGAAGCATCTCAAGTCCTGGAGTGGCCTAGCCAGTCCCAGACCTGAACCCAATAGAAATCTTGGAGGGAGCCGAAAGTCCGTATTGCCCAGCGACAGCCCCGAAACCTGAAGGATCTGGAAAGGTCTGTATGGAGGAGTGGGCCAAAATCCCTGCTGCAGTGTGTGCAACCTGTCAAGAACTACAGGAAACGTATGATCTCTGTAATTGCAAACTAAGGTTTCTGTACCAAATATTAAAGTTCGCTTTCATGGATGTAATCAAATACTTATTGTCATGCAATTAAAAATGCCAATTAACTTACTTAAAGAAAACTATACCTATAGCAGATATGGACTTGCATTTTCTGGATTCTTTTAGTCTTTGTCACCCCTCCCGTCCTACTCTCACACTGTGCAGGGCGTTACCCCTTGATGCATATAACAATTACAGACACCATGCGTCATTGCATTAACTTTAAGTAGTGCTGAGAGAGACCTTCGCTCGGCACTAAATGGTGCAATCTGCGCTGACTTAGTGCATAATACACCGTATTTCTCCCCACCTGTACTACAGCGCATGCTCGCGATGGTAATTCCTCCGCTGATGTGTCTTCACAACTCAGCAGCCGTACAAACGGTTCTTAAACAGAAAAAAACGGCATAAACAATACCTAATTTGTCCAATAAAATCAAACTTTATTTAGTCAAAATGCGCCGAATACCAACAAGTGTATAAGATCCTTACCAGTGAATGCTTATACAAGCCCCCTTAACTAACAGTACCAAGGTCAAGAAGAAAGAAGTTAAGAAATTAGCAAATGACCCAAAAAGTAAAAATAATAAAAAGTAAACACAATAAAATTAACAATAACCCCAAGGCTATTCAGTTATGCAGGTGGAGGACTTAGACGACGCCACCTCAAGGAGCAGAGTCCGCGACGAAGAACGTCCTCCAATCGTCTC
>NC_036859.1:34066481-34074569 GCF_002910315.2 Salvelinus sp. IW2-2015
ACACATCGTTTCTTGTTATTGTTTTAGGTGTAAGTGTTTGTTTCATTTTGCCCTTTGTATTCATTAAAAGGAATATGGCTTATTTTCCTACTGCTGCGTTTTGGTCCGTCAATCCTCCAAACGATCGTGACAGGATTTTTGTTTTAGATTCCTTCTCTCACAGTTGAAGTGTACCTATGATAAAAATTACAGACCTCTACATGCTTTGTAAGTAGGAAAACCTGCAAAATCGTCAGTGTATCAAATACTTGTTCTCCCCACTGTATATGGCATTGTGTTTTGACCATGCTCAGTCACAGCTCTCGGTGTGCGTGGAGGACTTAGACGACCCCAAGGAGCAGAGCGACCGAGAACTCCCCCCTGTGGCCGGAGGGCTCCACCGCAGCTCCACCTCCAGCGACCCATCGGACGGGAAGGCTCCCCTGCTGAGGAGGAAGAGCGTGCAGTGGGCGCGGAAGCTGAGCTGGAGGGGGACTCGAGGGAACCAGCGGGGGGCTCAGAGGGGGGGCCAGCAGGGTCTGAGGGCCAGACGCTCAGAGAGACAGGAGCTGGACGAGCTGGTCAGCAACAGGATGAAAAGCCTTGGACTCTGGGCCACGGCTTGCGGTGAGAGACCGCACACATGGGGAGGGATGTTTTTGGGGAGATTGCGAGTTGTATTTCCAAGGCCTGGAACAAAATATGTTATGTGTTTGAAACATGACACTTAGTCTTTATGGATGGATGGACAGACAGACTAACAACGGAGATGATTGTCATGTAATATACTATGTCAGCCTTTTGACAGACCAAAACGGACAATGGTGAATGCATACAATGTTATCCTTATTCATTTGGCCAAAGCCTGAAGCTATGCATTCATCAGTGTCCATTTATGTCTGTCAAAAGTTAATATCTTGTCAACTATTTTCCGGTCAGTTGCATACTCAAAAAGGCAGTACGTCTTTTGTCAGACAATCATCTCTAATGTCCATCATCTGTCAACAGACGACTTCCATTGAAAAACCATTTGCTCAAATCAGACATTTTCTGACACAATCTTTTATATTGCCGTAGCCTAAATCATTGGACGTTTCAACTCTGGCCTATCATTATTGTATTTCTCCAATTCCAGATGACATGAGTGAGAACCAGCCTACTCACTCCCACACATACGTGTTGATCAACCCTCCTCCTGACACCAGGCTGGAGCTCAATGACATAGTGTAAGTATGGCAGCATGTAGAAAAGTAAGGGCCTAAAGAAACAGTTGATGAGATGCAATAAAGTAGAAGCAATCAAGAAAGTTGCAAACTCCACATTACTACTCCATGTTAGTCCATGTTACTACTCCATATTACTATTCCATGTTACTCCATATTACTATTCCATGTTACTCCATATTACTACTCCATGTTTAGTCCGATTATTACTACTCCATATTAGCTCTCCATGTTAGTCCATTAGCTACTCCATATTACTACTCCATGATAGTCACATCTTACTACTCCATATTACTACTCCATGTTTAGTCCATATTACTACTTCCATGTTAGTCCCATGTTACTACTCATATTACTCCATATTACTACCCATATTACTACTCCATTTAGTCCATTGTTACTACTCCATATTACTACTCCATATAGTCCATGTTACTACTCCATTATTACCATGTTAGTCATGATTACTATATATTACTCATATTCACTATCCATGTTAGTCATATTACTATCCACTTATTACTACTCCATGTTGTCCATATTACTATCATATTATCAATTACTACTCATTTACTCCATATTACTACTCCACATTACTACTCCATGTTAGTCCATATTATTTCTTACTCCATATTACTATCCATATTACTACTCCATGTTATCCATATTACTATCCTATTACTCCATATTACTATTCCATGTTACTCCATATACTACTCCACTATTACTACTCCATGTTAGTCCATATTACTACTCACATATTCCTACTCATGTTAGTCCATGTTACTACTCCATATTATTACTCCATGTTAGTCCATATTACTACTCCATATTACTATCCATGTTAGTCCATATTACTACTCCATATTACTACTCCATGTTAGTCCATTTACTACTCCAATATTACTACTCCATGTTAGTCCATGTTACTACTCCATATTACTACTCATGTTAGTCCATGTTAGACTAACTCATATTACTCATTTATCATATTACTACTCATATACTCCATATACTATCCACTTCCATATCTCTCAATTCCCGTTCATCCATATTACTACTCCACATTACTACTCCATGTTAGTCTATATTACTATCCATATTACTCTATCTACTATTCTTTTTTTTTATCCTTCTAACTCCATATACTACTCCATATTATACTCACTCCATATACATTACTCATTTACTCCATACTTACTACTCAGCATTACTACTCCAATTACTCCATATTACTATCCATATTACTCCATATTCTACTTCAATTATACTCCAGTTAGTCCATATTTACTATCCATATTACTACTCCACATTACTACTCCATTTATACTCCATATTACTAGCTCCCATTTACTACTCCATGTTATCCATATTACTACTCACATTACTACTCCATGTTAGCCATTTACTACTCCATATTACTCCATATTACTACTCCATATTACTACTCCATATTTATCCATGTTATACTCCATATTACTACTCCATGTTAGTCCATATTACTACTCCATATTACTCCATATTACTACTCCAATTTCTCCAATATTATACTCCATATTACTACTCATGTTATCATATTATACTCCATTACTACTCCATGTTAGTCATGTTACTACTCACATTACTACTCCATTTATCCATGTTACTACTCCATATTACTTACTCCATGTTATTCCATATTACTACTCCCATTACTACTCCATTTACTATCCATATTACTACTCCAATTACTACTCCATTATTACTCCATATTATACTCCACATTACTACTCCATTTATCCATATTACTACTCCACATTACTACTCATCGTTATGCATTTACTACTCCATATTACTACTCTCATATTACTACTCAATATTACTACTCCATGTTTTCATGTTTACACTCCATATTACTCCATATTACTACTCCATTACTACTCCATTTACCATTTACTCTCCATATTACTACTCCATTTACTCCATGTTACTATCATATATCCTATATTACTACTCCACATTACTACTCCATGTTACTCCATATTACTACTCCATATACTACTCCATGTTATCCATGTACTACTCCATATTCTACTCCATGTTAGTCCATGTTACTACTCATATTACTCCTTTACTCATTTACTCATTCACTATTACTACTCCACATTACTACTCCATGTTTGTCCATATTACTTCCATATTACTACTCCATGTTACTCCATGTTACTACTCCATGTTACTCAATATTACTACTCCATGTTACTCCATATTACTACTTCATATTACTACTTCATATTACTCCATGTTACTACTCCATATTACTACTCCATATTACTGCTTCATATTACTCCATATTACTACTTCATATTACTCCATGTTACTACTCCATATTACTACTCCATGTTACTACTCCATGTTACTCCTCCATGTTACTCCATGTTACTACTCCATATTACTCCATATTACTACTCCATAATACTACTCCATGTTACTACTCCGTATTACTACTACGTATTTTTACTCTGTATTTTTACTCCATATTACTCCTCCATGTTACTCCATGTTACTACTCCATGTTACTACTCCATATTACTCCATATTACTACTCCATGTTACTACTCCATAGTACTACTACGTATTTTTACTCCATATTACTCCTCCATGTTACTACTCCATAGTACTACTCCATGTTACTACTCCATAGTACTCCGTATTACTACTCTGTAGTACTCCATATTACTAATTCATATTACTACTCCATAGTACTACTCCATATTACTCTATATTAGTACTCCATATTACTACTCCATATTCCTACTCCATATTACTACTCCATAGTACTACTCCATATTACTACTCCATATTCCTACTCCATATTACTACTCCATATTCCTACTCCATATTACTCCACATTTCTATTCCACATTACTACTCCACATTACTACTCCATGCTTACATTCACATATTATTTTGTGACTTAATACCCTATGTTTGGGCACACAGTATCTTTGTTAGTATTTGAAAAGATCAACCATTTAGAGTCTCAGAGGAGAGTTCATCATTTCACATCAAGAATAGATTGATTTAGAGGTTCTCCATCTTACAGGTATATCATCCGTTCAGATCCCCTGGGGTACGTCCCTAAGGCTGGTGACAGCAGGGAGAGTCTGGGAAGCAGCACATGTCTTGGGGAGCACACCAAGACAGAGACGCCTTTCTGATCCATACTTACACACAACATGCCTGTACTGTTTTGCTGGGGTTGGTTAAAGGGATAGTTCACTTTTTGCACCGCTAACTGATACAATCGGTTTCCACTAGCATTGCTACAATACCAAAAACATGAACTATCCCTTTAATGCCATAATTAGGTTTTACGTCCTACAGTTCACATTGCATTGTGAAAAGCATGGGGGGTGGGGGGGGTTAGCAATCAGTATAATTTCAGAACGTATCACCCCATACTGTATCTGCTGTTCAACTGATACTGATGTTCTCTATCTCTCTCTTTCACAATGTGGCCTTTCCAGAGGATATACTCAATGTAGGAACTTAGGGGTTTTAAAGACACTACACGGGGTCTTTGTTTTCACGTTTGGGGTGTGGGGGAAATTGAACTGTTTAGGCACGCTCTGCAAAGTCCACCTCTGTTCTTAGTATGCAGTATACTCCATGTTATCATATGTACTGTCTATTTATTCATTTGTAGAAAATAATATGTCAATCATGAATTGTTACTATACTCATCTGTTGAATGTTTGTTGTCGTTAATATTGACTGTCATAAATTCTGTAATGTTTATCTATGCACACTTTGAAAACAAATAGGGTTGCTTTTTGAGCTGGACATGGGCAAATCTTTTCTTCCTTGGCTTATGAAGGGGAATTGCACTCAAACTATCTTTTGTGCTATTTTGTTTRATTAGTCCACTGTTGATACAGTCCCAAAATGTTTTGCATGTCAGTAGTCAAGTTGTCAAGATATTGGAATTTGAAGGAGAAAATTGTCTCCAGCCATTTTGGGACTGTATCAACATTGTCWCCAGCCATTTTGGGACTGTATCAACATTGGACGAATAAAAAAAATACCAAAAGATGCTGTAGTTTTTGAGTGCAATTCCCCTTTAAGTTTATTTAGGCCAGGATGTAATGCAAGGTACGTTTAGCACAGCACACTATAACAGACTTAAAGGTAATTTGCCATTATGCCAGCATGCCCAGTGTTTACTATGATGGCGATGGTACGTCAGGGAAAATGTGAACACCGGGGAAAATACATTTAAAAGGTGCATTGTCGGCTGTATAGGGCACCGTGCTATAACTCGCTTTGCATTGTATCCCGGCCTTAGTTTATGTATATATTTGACAGTGTCAGTGCACATTAATCAACATATTATTAATGAATTCTGTTTTTATCATGTTAGACAGTATGAATGAATTGATACGCGTCTTTTTACATTCAAAACACGGCATTCAAATTAACAATAGCAAAAAAAACGACACATGGAAATCAGCTTCAAGTGTAAAGGCACCATCATTTTAACTATGTAGTTATTGATGACCATGCATGTATTGATCCGTTTGTTTCGGTTTGCAGAGCCTCTTTGATTTGGTTTGATTGAATGATGTCACAACTACATTCCCATAAGGTATTGAGGTGTCATGTTTATACCAACCCATGATCCATATATGAGCTTATTGTACTTAACCCATTGTTTTCCCACTTGTTAAACAGTAATCTGAGTACTATATCCCAAGCAATATACAAAAATACGATATAGCGCTGCACAACCAAAGTGACCCTTTGGTGTAGCAGATAAAAGACTACCAACAAACAATGTAAGCATTAGACAGATTGAAACAAATGAAGAGCACTGAGTTCATGTTTCTTGAAGCTCCCTGGGACTATGATGGATTGGAATGCTTATGGTGTGAGTACTGTTGTCAAATATTCATATTAAATATGATAAACTACCTCCAGGCTCTCAAGTAGTTATGCCCCCTGTTGTGTTTGATATCCCATAATATCCTAAATATAYTGAACAAAAATATAAACGCAACATGCAACAATTTCTAAGATTTTACTGAGTTGTAGTTCATATAAGGAAATAAGTTAATTGAAATAAATTCCTAAGGCCCTAATCTATGGATTTCACATGACTCAGCAGGGGCGCAGCCATGGGTGGGCCTGGGAGGGCATAGGCCCACCCACTGGGAAGCCAGGCCCAGCCAATCAGAATACGTTTTTCCCCACAAAAGGGCTTTATTACAGACAGAAATACTCCTCAGTTTCATCAGCTGTCTGGGTGGCTGGTCTCAGGACTGGYGTGATTACATGTGGTCTGCGGTTGTGAGACCGGTAGACGTACTGCCAAATTCTCTAAAACAACGCYTATGGTAGAGAAATTAACATTCAATTCTCTGGCAACAGCTCTGGTGGACATTCCTGCAGTCAGCATGCCAATTGCACACTCCCTCAAAACTTGAGACATCTGTGGCATTGTGTTGTGACAAAATTTCACATTTTAGAGTGGCCTTTTATTGTCCCCAGCACAAGGTACACCTGTGTAATGATCATGCTGTTTAATCAGCTTCTTGATATGCCACACCTGTCAGGTGGATGGATTATCTTGGCAAAGGAAAAATGCTCACTATCAGGGATGTAAATTCATTTTTGAGAGAAATAAGCTTTTTGTGCATATGCACAATTTCTGGTATCTTTTATTTCAGCTCATGAAACAAGAGACCAATATTTTACATGTTGTGTTTATATTTTTGTTCAGTATAGTTAGATTTGCTACGATGCTAATAGGTTATCATATTGTAGTATTATGACAGGAGACAGAAGTCATAATAGCAACTTAGTATTCAGAAGTAGGTCTACAGAGTGGTCGTTGTAGAAACAAATGATAACTACAGCAATTAAATAACAAGGATTTCATGTCCTACAATTTCACCATCAGTAGACCTCATTGGTATGTCTCGCCTAGTGCGGCAGAACGGCCAGAACCGGACCTGGGCAATCCTGTCAGGTGCCTGTGCTTGGTGCTCGGAATGAGGCATAGTACGACACACTTTTTTTGATCTTCAGCTGTGCAGAAATTAAGCTGACAACACACCTATCGGCAAATCCGCATGACTACGCTCTGGCTCGCTTCAAGTAGAGCGTCTTCTGGAAACGCCATGGGGAATGCGTGTTTGGCATAACTAAGTGGCTACACACCACACAATTGAGAGAAGAGTGCTATAGCTACCTAGTTCGTTGTTTTCACCCAACAACGATTGATTGAAAAAGAAAAAGATACAAACAATGACCAAGAATCTACCAGGTCTATTCTCGATGACATATAAAGAAGATCAGCTACGTTGCGCACTCTCTCTTCTCTAGACTGCGGGCCTGGTGTTGTAAGAGTCGTCCGCCCAGCTCTGCGCGCCTGAACGTGCTGTCTTAGTAGCCTAAGTCTTTAAATTGGATTAGGTGTTAGTTTATAATTTGCAAGATCCGTTACGCATTGACTTTGATCCCTTCTAAAATCTAGGGATCTCTCCGTCTTCAAACCAGAGGATTGTGCTGTTATTCTTGGCTATGTCGTTCCTTCATCTTCGGAAACGAGTGATGGCCCTGTTCCGGATTTCCACTCCTGGAAGTTCTAGATTAAGTTTCATTTCGAATCTTGGACTGGTTGTCATAACAAGGTAATTAGAAGAACAATACGATTGTTGATGGGGACGGTGGATGATTGCCAATCAGCACTCTATTGTTTTTTGTTTATATGAAGTTGGTGATTTAAGAGAATAATGCCCGAGGGAAACGGTGTTTTAGAATGATTATATTGACACGGGTGTTTGTGTCGTTGAGGGCCGCGCAAACAGTGGCCAACCATATATTCCTTCCAACACCGGCTTGC
>NC_036859.1:34079475-34081023 GCF_002910315.2 Salvelinus sp. IW2-2015
CCTCTAACCTGAACCCTTCCTCAGGCTCTGCTGTCTTCCTCTGAGCTCTTAAGCATTTATCAAACACCACACCACCACACACACACACACACACACACACACACACACACACACACACACACACACACACACACACACACACACACACACACACACACACACACACACACACACACACAAAACACACACTAACCACACACACAAACAACATCATCGCACACACACACACACACACACACACCTTTATCTAACACCACACACACACCGACAAGCGTGTGGGCACGCACAGCACACACAACCGCACGGGTATACACACACACACACACACACTCTTGAGGCATTAGTGTGTGTGTGTGTGTGTGTGTGTGTGTGTGTGTGTGTGTGTGTGTGTGTGTGTGTGTGTGGTGTTTGATAAATGCTTAAGAGCTCAGAGGAAGACAGCAGAACGTCCCTGAGGAAGGGTTCAGGTTAAGAGGAAGGGAGATGGCAGAGTGACGGCTTTACACTGACCCTTGAGAGAGCTATCTTAAGTAGTAGACTCTCACATTTATTAGACAGAAGGTACAGCTTGATAAAATGACACCTATCTCAAACACTCAGACTGTATATGAAAGAGATCTCTATATGAAATAGATTTTTTACCTTTTTACATTGATAGAAGGAATAGCTATTTCAATAGTTATCATTGATTTCTGACCGCTATAAGACTAACCAGATAATGGTATGTGATAATGCTTATGAAAATCAACCTGCAGATCAGAAAACTAGGAGACAGAAGCACTCCTTGGCTTGTCTCATAGCCAAATCAAATCTTTGTATTTATCTTTTGCATCCTCCCTAGGCCCAATAGCATTCTATGTAATTCATTATCTAGAACACAAAGTAATTGTCCTGTGTTATGCTGTCTCAGAATGTTCGCCCCCATAGGGATTCACACAGCAACACACACCCAACATCTTCGTGTTGCTTTTCTTTTCGAGGGAGATTTAGAATTGTATCGAGAACTAGACACATAGCTGTTCTTTGATCTGCAGCACTAGTCTACCTACCAACTCTCTCTCCATGGTGTATCCATGGCTGCTAGACCGTYTTAGTCTGAATTTAATCAAAGGGACGAGATCAGTGAAAATCATCATAAATAAATATTGGGGAAAGTACTCCGATGGTCTTAGATTTGCTTTTGATCAGTTCTGCTTCACTCTTTTACGTGTTCCTTTAATTCATTCATCATTTTAATCAAAACACGTCTCACCACTACCACTCATCTCATTCTATCACATCTTCAAAAATAAACAGCCTTGTTTAAAAAATAAAATAAAGGACAGGTTCTTATTGAAGAGCTGCTAAAATGCCTAGATGCCAGGAAACAGCAAGGGACACATCAGGTAGTGGCCTAGCAGGGAGCTTACAGTTACATAAAAAAAGCTGCTAATGTATTCTGCTGATATCGTTCACCGCTGAGGTGTCAACGCCTCTTCAAGTGTTAGTGTCCAGAGCCACAGCTGAGGTGTCAACGCCTCTTCAAGTGTTAGTGTCCAGAGCCACAGC
>NC_036859.1:34081033-34094512 GCF_002910315.2 Salvelinus sp. IW2-2015
GCTGAGGTGTCAACGCCTCTTCAAGTGTTAGTGTCCAGAGCCACAGCTGAGGTGTCAACGCCTCTTCAAGTGTTAGTGTCCAGAGCCACAGCAAACGATCCCTTAACTTCGTCTCAGTCGTTGGGGTCTCATAAAGAAAAAAGAAAACAACTCGCCTAACATTTGAATATGCAAATGAACCACTTAATTGACCCTAAGTTAAGCCCCACCCCAGAATTTTGGACAACCAATTGCAGCCCTCCAATGGATTGCAAATGTCGTCGAGTCAGACACCTCAGACAAGCTCACATTTAAATCACATGAAAGCTATGGCAAAAAAAACTGAACGTATTCTTTAAAAAATGTTTATTTAAATGGCTAAATAATTTAACAGTGCACCAGGAGTACTTGCTACTGTGATTTCTGAAATGCAGAGCCTGTTCATGGAGTATTTTTCTAATCCGAGATTATCCTTTTGTTGCATTGTTTTCAAACTCAACTGGTTGGCTAGCTCTGTCTCATTCACCACCAAACGTTGCTAACACTAGCTAGGTAGCCACTTAATACTATTTTTTTCTCGAAATGTATGTTAACTAGCTAAGTTAGCAATGTTATGAGTACAACTCCCATCGGCTGTCGACATCAGGATACGATTTGAGAGCACTAGGTATAGCTTTCACTGCATGCTGACAGTGAATTCAGAGCCATTCAGTGACTAACTAACTTACACTACAAATATAATTTTACCAGGTTCCCGTGAAGCAGCAATGACCCCAAGAGTTTCATGATTAGCAAGGGGTAGTCTCTGTGTTTTATTTTCTTGTGTATTAGAAACACAGTTTGAGATCATTGTGAAGGGATTTCGCCAGTGGTTGCAACAGTAAACCAAGGGTCAGTTGTAGCCATGGGAATCTTGTTCGAGGGGAGAGAAGAAGAGGAGTTGGGTAAACAAAATATTAAACAAAGGTTAAATTAAATGTTAAATGAAAGTTAGATTAAAGGTTCAATTAAATGTTAAAGTTGAATTAAATGTTATATTAAATGTTAAATTAAAGGTTAAATTAGAGTTAAATTAAAGGTTAAATTAAATGTTAAATTAAAAGTTAAATAGATGTTAAATAAAGGTTCAATTAAAGGTTAAATAAACATTTTATAAAAAATAAACTAAGCAAACATCAATGCCTTTGTGTTGATGGTGATGGTCGTTTAGATCTGAGACTTTACCTGCCACGGTGACGGAGAGCGGGAGAGAGAGGGGGAGAGCGGGAGAAAGAGAGATCGAGAACATTTAGATCTGAGACTCAAGGGCATTTTTTTACCTGCAAGGGTGAGAGAGAGGGAGGGAGAGAGAGACAGAGACAGTGATAGAGAAGGAGAGAGAGAGAGAGACCATTTAGAGCTGAGACTCAAGTGCAGTTCTTTACCTGCAAATCGAATCAAAGTTTATTGGTCGTGTAAAAATCGAAAGTAAATGATATAGGATGAGCCATGACTAGAATACAGTATATACACTGAGTGTACAAAACATTAAAAACCTGTGGCCACGCAGTCATGGGTGAACATGGAGTAAGGGCTAAGTACGCACCASCGTGGGACCCCCGTGTTGAAGGTCAGCAAGTGAGAGAAGGAGGGGGAAAGAGGGAGGGGAGATAATTTAACTTGGTTAGGCTTCTCTAGATGACATACAATGGTTCCAGACACTACCCCACACATCCTGTCTCAGACCTTATCTCCCCCATTGCAGAAGGAGGGAGTGACTGGGCACAGACATTGTGGAGACAAGTAATTGGTTCCCCATTAATCACACCATCCCTTCACATGGTTTGCAGTAGGTAAAGACACATATTCACATATGAAGACAATGTTCCCTCCTGTCAGCTTCTCTTTCTGATATTCTGCATAGCAACAGGGACATGTGATGGACAAGCCTGACTTCTCCCCTCTCTGKGCCCCAGGTGACTGAGGCCCATATGAGGGAGGAAGTGCAACTGCMAACACCAGAGTYCGAAGGGATACATTCTAATAACAAGAGTTCAACAGTTCAATCACATAAGCATGTTATGCAGATAAGACATCTTAATTATCTATGTTACCGAGCTAATTCTGATTCTTCCACCACATTCCCCTCTSAAGRGACGGAGTCCCTTCCGGAGACATCAGAACAGTAACATGATATCTTACTAACATTTGTTGCACAGTATATTAATTATTTAAAAAATAAAATAGAGAATCAAATCCCTTCAATGTCGAGTACCTTATTTCCATGTAAGCTTCCTCCGTTGGGAAACTGAGTTTACAACCTTTATTCYTCAAGACATACTTGCACATGTTTAATCACACAGAATAATACATTGTTGAGGAAAATACAGAAATAAGAAATGCTCCCTAAGTTACAGGAGAATCAGTGTCTAAACACAGGCCTCATCACAGCAGATAGGACAGTCATCTGTTTGAACATGCCCATAGACATAACAGATTGTAGAATTATCTGTGCAGTCTGATTCAACGTCTGGAAGAACAAGTTCCTTCCCTAGTCATGGGGATGGTGGATGGGCCGCATCGCCCTCTTTTCTCTGGTCTTCACCCAAGGTGGGAGGGAGTCCTGCCATGGGAYTGTTGCATCCTCCGTTGGAGCAGGTCCCGCCGTCATCGGTGTCAGCACGGCCGCAGCGATCAGGCA
Organism: Salvelinus sp. IW2-2015; assembly: GCF_002910315.2. Classification (NCBI taxonomy): domain Eukaryota; kingdom Metazoa; phylum Chordata; class Actinopteri; order Salmoniformes; family Salmonidae; genus Salvelinus; species Salvelinus sp. IW2-2015. The sequence continues at coordinate 34,083,693 of NC_036859.1, forward strand.
GGTCACCCCAAGGCGCCCACCAAGATGAGGGGTGTCTCCTCACGGTCCTCCCATGGCCATTTGGTCGGTKACTTACAGTGTCCCRGATCCTCCATCCTCAGGGTCTGGTGGGCAGTATGGCACCTTCCTGCAGTGGCTGGYGTGGATCCAWGTAGACCTCTCAGCTACGCRAACAGCAGTGGGGGTAATCAGCAACACCTGGTATGGTCCAATCCACCTCTGCTGGTTCCAATRCCTACGTCTCAGGTCTTTCACCACCACCCAGTCACCTGGTTGCAGTTTGTGCAGGATCCCCACCAGAGGCTATGGCTCAGCTGCTTTCACCCTGGGGAAAATAGCCTTCAGAACATTGTTTAGAGCAGTACAATAACTGACCATGTYATCGTCACAGCCCATCATTGTCAACTTGTTCTCTGGGAAAGGGGAATTTGATCATTTTCATTGTTCTACCTGTCAGAACCTCGTGAGGAGCCAATAGGGCCCTTCAGGKGTTGGATGAGCCGACATAGGCATGGGAATCCCTCTTCCCATGTTGTTATTCATACAAATCACACATTTTGCACAAAATTGTCCAGCAAACACAGAAAACCCAGGTGCAAACCAAAATGTATTAACAAAATCAACTACTCTCCCCTTTGACACATGGTCTCTACCATGTGACAACGTGTTAGGACTGGTAACGTGTTAGAACGTGTTAGGACTGGTAACAAAGCACAGGGCCCAGCCAGAGTTTCTACACCTGATCGTATGTACGAAGTCATTTCCACTTCCTTGATTCAGCTGGACCTACAGAGAATTGTAAGTCAGATATATAAGTAGTTGAGAAAAAGTTAACAGGAAGTGAAACCATCTGTAACACATCTGCTGCTTTGCTGCCAAATCAGCCACTGTGTTGCCCTTGGAGACAGGAGCAAAAGAGTTAGTATGAGCCAAACATTTACATACAGCTATTTCAGAAGGGAGAAGAATAGCTTTCAAAAGGTTGTCAACAAGTTTAAATTAAGAAACTGTTTCCCAGAGGACGTGAGGAACCCACRCTGTTTCCACAGGGTGAAATCTGACCTTGGTTTTGATATCTTTCCAAGGAATGTGAAAGGAAACCAGAATTGTGACTGGTGCAACGGGAATGCTAAAAAAAAATGCATTAGCCTAATCAATACCAGAAAACCAATTAGCTGTGGCTGGGACTGCAGATAACGTAGTTGGATTGGGAACCACAGGGGCAAAGACAGCATTCTTAAACTGGCCTTAATCTTGAACTAAACGCCAGTCCCCTGAGGCTTTCCTTACTGACAAGACAGGGTTATCAAGGTGACTCTGGACACAGGACTAACGCTCCGTACTCTAGCAATGAAGCATGTACCGGAGTAATACCAGCAGTAGCTTCTTTACTGACTGGATACTGTGCTCTGGAGGGGCGCCTGGTGTCTGTAGCAGTAAATATAAGCATTCACCAGTCCCTTCATCCAAACCCCAGTATCCGCCCACTCAACTCTGTCTGATTTTGCCAGGGACACGTGTGGTGCGCTATCCTCAAACATGTAGAGCTATTGCTGTGCAAACATGTAGAGCTATTGCCCCTAGAGCACAGAAATCACTGCTACAATACAGACCCTCACACTGTACTGATTCTGATGCTACACTTTCTAACAGCCATTTGTTCTCATATCTCAGGTMTCTTGTCAATGGTGAACAATGGTAGGTGCAATGTAAGTCTGCTTCAGACATGAAACTGCCCTCGTGGMCCCAATGGGTTTTAGCCATTAAGAAAACACGAGTAATACTGGACACCTCATTATCAACGTCCCATGAATAATACCAGTCACAAAACTCAGACATCAGCATCAATTGCTCCCTCTCCTCCTCATGTATAACAGTGAGCCGTGAGGGGACACACATTACATTAATGCCTAATTTGCACAAGTGGTCCCTGCCCGTTAGATTGACCAGGCAGTGATTGGAGTAGAGAAATTGGTGTTGACATTTTTCCTCACAAAAGTAGACAGGCAGAGGCATAGCTACATGTTCTCTGAATGGGAGGCCTGAAGCCCCTACAGTTTTGACTGTTTCACTAGACATGGGAGGCYTTTTCATAGCCTTTCAATTAATGGCAGACATAGCAGCCCCAGTGTCAACAAGAAATATTATTGACTCACCATTGACGCAAGCCTCCACAGTTGGCTCAATTCGAGGAAGGGTATGGCTCTGGGTTTTCTACTGGTTCTGATGATTCTCCCTGTTCTTTCCCTGTCCCCTCATCATGTCAATTCTCCTCCTCCTGTTCCTGTCCTGGATTGTACAGGGTCATCTGTGCAGGCAGCCCCGTCTGCCAGGTCACAGGTTGTCATCTGCCTCGAGGGCCCCCTTGTCAACCCCACTGTTGCTGAGGGGCCACCTGTTTGGGTGGCCCTGGCCATTGGTTGGTTGGCAACTATCATGGCTGTTGTTGAGCAGAGGGTGTCCACGCAGGCCCTCCTCTCCCCCTTCCTCTAGGTTGTGACTCTTTCCGTCTGCTTGTCTGGCTCCTCCAGCCGCACCCTTCCTCTGTGGTCTGAGAGTTGACGTCATCCCCAACACCAGCATGGCCAGTCCAGAGAGTAGTTTGTCCACCACTGCTGCTAAGGGAGATTCATACGTGAGGGGAGGAACAGGAGTCATTAGAGTGTCTAGTTTGATCCCGGAGTCACCTCTTCACTGTTGACGTTGAGACTGGTGTTTTGCGGGTACTATTTAATGAAGCTGCCAGTTAAAGACTTGTGAGGCGTCTGTTTCTCAAACTAGACACACTAATGTACTTGTCCTCTTGCTCAGTTGTGCACCGGGGCCTCCCACTCTTTCTATTCTGGTTAGAGCCAGTTTGCGCTGTTCTGTGAAGAGAGTATTACACAGCGTTGTAAAAGATCTTCAGTTTCTTGCCAATTTCTCGCATGGGATAGCCTTCATTTCTCAGAACAAGAATAGACTGATTAGTTTCAGAAGAAAGTTCTTTGTTTCGGACCATTTTGAGCCTGTAATCGAACCCACAAATACTGATGCCCCAGATACTCAACTAGTTGTAAACTTCTCTAGGGTAGGGGCAGTATTTTGACACCCGGATGAAAAGCGTGCCCAAAGTCAACTGCCTGTTACTCAGGCCCAGAAGCTAGGATATGCATCTAATTGGTAGATCGGATAGGAAACCCTCTAAAGTTTCTAAAACGGTTAAAAAATGTATGTGAGTATAACAGAACTGATATGGCAGGCGAAACCCCGAGGGCAAACCATCCCCCCCAAAAAAATCAGCTTACCACATTTTCAATGGCTAGTATTTTAATAATAAGGCCAAGTCCTCCCCAGATTGCAGTTCCTAGGGCTTCCACTAGATGTTAACAGTCTTTAGAAAGAGTTTCAGGCTGGTTTTTGGAAAAATGACCCAGAAATATGTAGTTTTTCTAGGTGGCTCCCATTTTGGCTGTAGTGTTTTCCAAGCTCGTGGAGGAAAGCGCGTTCTTTCTTATTTATCCCGGAATGAACATGCTATTCTCCGTCTTAAATTTTATAGTTATATTGCGTATTAGGATACCGAAGTTGATTATAAACGTTGTTTGACTGTTTGGAAAAGTTTATTAGTAGCGTTTGGGATTCATTTTGTATGCATTTTGATGGAGGGAAACTGAGTGGATTATTGACTGAAGCGCGCCCAGCTAAACTGAGTTTTTATGATATAAAGAAGGACATTATCGAACAAAAGGACCATTTGTGATGTAACTGGGACCTTTTGGAGTGCCAACAGAAGAAGATCTTCAAAGGTAAGGCATTATTTATATCACTATTTCTGACTTTTGTGTCTCACCTGCCTGGTTGAAATATGATTTTCATGCTTTGTATGCGGGCGCTGTCCTCAAGAATTGCATGGTTTGCTTTCGCCGTAAAGCCTTTTTGAAATCTGACACAGCGGCTGGATTAACAAGAAGTTAAGCTTATATTTGATGTATAACACATATATTTTCAAGAATGTTAAATATTGAATTGAGTATTTTTGAATTTCGCGCTCTGCAATTTCACCGGATGTTGGCCAGGTGGGATGCTACCGTCCCCACATACCCTAGAGAGGTTGAAGGCCAGTTTTATTGCTTCTTTAATCAGGACAACAGTTTTCAGCTGCACTAATTGCAAAAGGGTTTTCTAATGATCAATTAGCCTTTTAAAAATGATAAACTTGGATTAGCTAACACAACGTGTCATTGGAACACAGGAGTGATGGTTGCTGATAATGGGCCTCTGTAGGCCTACATAGTATTCTATAAAACAATCTGCCGTTTCCAGCTACAATAGTCATTTACAACATTAACAATGTCTACACTGTACAGTGGCTTGCGAAAGTATTCACCCCCTTGGCATTTTTCCAATTTTGTTTGCCTTACAACCTGGAATTAAAAAGAATTTTGGGGGTTTGGTATCATTGATTTACACAACATGCCTACCACTTTGAAGATGCAAAATATTTTTTTGTGTGTGTGAAACAAACAAGAAATAAGACAAAGAAACAGAAAACTTGAGGGTGCATAACTATTCAACACCCCCAAAGTCAAAACTTTGCAGAGCCAAAATTTGCAGCAATTCACAGCTGCAAGTCCTTGGGGTATGTCTCTATAAGCTTGGCAGATCTAGCCCTTGGGACTTTTGCCCATTCGTTAAGGCAAAACTACTCCAGCTCCTTCAAGTTGGATGGGTTCCGCTGGTGTACAGCAATCTTTAAGTCATACCACAGATTCTCAATTGGATTGACGGTCTCGGCTTTGACTAGCCATTCCAAAACATTGAAATGTTCCCTTTAAACCACTCGAGTGTTGCTTTAGCAGTATACTTAGGGTCATTGTCCTGCTGGAAGGTGAACCTCCGTCATAGTCTCAAAACTCTGGAAGACTTAAACAGGTTTCCCTCAATAATTTCCCTGTATTTAGTGCCATCCATCATTCCTTCAATTCTGACCAGTTTCCCAGTCCCTGCCAATGAAAAACATCCCCACAGCAGGGATGCTGCCACCACCATGTGATGAGTGTTGGGATGGGATGGTGTTCTTGAGGTGATGAGAAGTGTTGTGTTTGCGCCAGACATAGCGTTTGGCCAAAATGTCCAAAAAGCAAMATTTTTGTCTCATCTGACCAGAGTACCTTCTTCCATATATTTGGGGAGTCTCCCACATGCCTTTTGGGGAACACCAAATGTATTTGCTTATTTTTTTCTGGACAGTCTTCCGTAAAGCCCAGCTATGTGGAGTGTACGGCTTAAAGTGGTCCTATAGACAGATACTCCAATCTCCGCTGTGGAGCTTTGCAGCTCCTTCAGGGTTATATTTGGTCTCTTTGTTTCCTCTCTGATTAATGCCCTCCTTGCCTGGTCCGTGAGTTTTTGTGGGCGGCCCGCTCTTGACAGGTTTGTTATGGTGCCCTAATCTTTCCATGTTTAAATAATGGATTTATTGGAGCTCTGTGGGATGTTCAAAGTTTAGGATATTTTTTTATAACCCAACCCTGATCATTACTTCTCCACAACTTTGTCCCTGACCTGTTTGGAGAGCTCCTTGGTCTTCATGGTGCCGCTTGCTTGGTGGTGTTGCAGACTCTGGGGCCTTTCAGAACAGGTGTATATATACTGAGATCATGTGACAGATCATGTGACACTTAGATTGCACACAGGTGGACTTTATTTAACWAATTATGTGACTTCTGAAGGTAATTGGTTGCAACAGATCTTATTCAGGGGTTTCACAGCAAAGAGGGTGAATACATATGCACGCACCACATTTCTGTTTTTTCTGTTTTATAAATTTTTTAAACAAGTTATTTTTTTCATTTCACTTCACCAAATTAGACTAGTTTGTGTATGTCCATTACATGAAGTCCAAATAAAAATCTATTTAAATTACAGGTTGAAATCCAACAAAATAGGAAAAACGCCAAGGGAAATGAATACTTTTGCAAGGCACTGTATTTCTGATCAATTTGATGTTATTTTAATGGACAAAAAAATAGCTTTTCTTTAAAAAACAAAGGACATTTCTAAGTGACCCCAAACTTTTGAACGGTAGTGTATATATTTTTAACAATGTGGTATCCACTCGGCTCACTTCCTCTCAGATGGGTCCATCTGCTTCGTTCATGGAGTGTGGTTTCCCTGAGATGACAAGTTTGAGGGATCCCTCATGCACTATTTACCCAGGTCATCAGGAGCGGTCACCAAGTGAAGATTCACATCCCATCCTCGTCGCCAAATGTGGTCGTTATTTCTTTATTATCAAATGACGAGAGACAAACTTATCACACAAGTCAGAGTTATACTTAAACTAAATCTTTATTCATTTATTAATAGGGAAAGCAGGTCACATTACACCCACCAAGTGAATGATGTGAGTGGCTCTGCAATAACAAGGCTGATCAACTCAACACTCTTGACTGTTGGGTTGAGAGCCTCACACAAAGAATACAAAGATATTTTATAGCAAAGATACACCCCTTAGTCTCCACTGACAAACAACAGATGTATGGAATGGGTCACAAGGTGAGACTTGATATATAAGAAAGGAGTATCCCCCCAGCCAGATAGCACTTTTGCTGATGAAGACTGTTCTTATTGTACAGAGTTTGGCCCCTAAAGACAAGGCTCTTATCTCATCCCTGGTACCTCACAGTACAGAAACACCAACTCATTCTATTGCATAAATCAATTGTCAGCTCCAGATACCCCTATCTTAAGCAAACTCCATGTCCTTGACCACACAACCTAGACTAGCTGCAGGGAGCTGGAGTAGAAACCCATCCCTTTGCAAAACACAGCCTTAGTAATGTTTTAACTGTTTGTTTTAAGTATATATAATTGTAAACTATTAATTATTAACAAATCAGGTAAATACATGATTTGCCTCTCACAGAGCTCATTGAGGGGAGTGAGCCTCTGGGTCATCCCACTATCCCAGGATAGGTGCAACATAGAGAGGATGTACAATGGTTCCAGACACTACCCCACACATCTGTCTCAGACCTTATCTCCCCAAAGGTCAAAGGAGGAGTGACTTGGTGCACATGCCATTGTGGAGACAAGTAATTGGTTCCCCATTAATCACACCATCCCTTCACATGGTTTGCAGTAGGTAAAGACACATATTCACATATGAAGACAATGTTCCCTCMTGTCAGCTTCTCTTTCTGATATTCTGCATAGCAACAGGGACATGTGATGGACAAGTTTGACTTCTCCCCTCTCTGGGCCCCAGGTGACYKAGGCCCATATGAGGGAGGAAGTGCAACTGCCAACACCAGAGTYCGAAGGGATACATTCTAATAACAAAGAGTTCAACAGTTYAATCACATAAGCATGTTATGCAGATAAGACATCTTAATTATCTATGTTACCGWGCTAATTATGATTCTTCCGCCACACACACTTGCTGACAGAGTGAGGGTTTGAGGTAATTAGTGTTCCTCCGTATATAAGCCCTGGAGTCCAAGTCCCGAATCTCCACTGATTTCACCCCTATCTATTTTACACACAGCAATTTGTTACAATCTCATTCCTGGCCCTTCTTGATTGACGGGAAAGCTCAATTGCCTCTCCATCAATTCCTGCTTTGGCTCCTCCTCCATCGTTGTTTTCCCTCAGCTGATGATGATGCAGTCCCCTCCCAAACTGGCTTGGTAATACACAAGCTGATGAAGGCTATGATTCAAACAATGGCACTGTTCCAATAGTCCAGAAACACATCCGCCCTTCCTACCCACTTTGAGGTAATCACAGATATGAATTGGTGCAARTAATAGGATGGTTACCATGCTTACAGCTATCCAATCAATTTTAGACCTGTGATTACCTCAAGAAAACAAGGAAGGACAGATGCATTTTGAACAGGGCCAATGGTGCCTGTCTGGGGAGGAAATGTGTYGGGAGATTGATTTCATTTGTCTTTATCACTGTGTCACGGTTCTCTAAAGTAGAACCCAGAAGCARACCAGGACAAGGAGAGTAAGACGAAGGTGAGTATTTATTTATACAAGTTTAAATGTAGTGATAGATAAATCCAAGTAGCGGAGCGGGCAGCAGAGGTGAGTTGATGGAATTGAGTAAGCAGATCCAAGGAAGTAACTGAAGTCACCGACGACCAGGTAGGGATGGGATGAGTGTTCCGGGTGAATGACTGTAGACAGAAAAAACGGAGGTAAGTTCAAGGCAAGCAAGACGTACAAAACAACAAAACAAACTCTATCAAACTGGAGGCTGATACGCTGGCACAACATACTGTTCATGGCTAACGATCCGGCAGGGAATGGATGTCAGGTCAGCGCTTATGAAGTGGAGGGGTGATGATCAGGACCAGGTGTGCAGATWGCTGATGGGATACAGGTGCGGGTACTCAGAGATCSTCCAACTAGCTACGTCGCCCGGCAACCAGACAGGGTGCGTTCCAGGACACCGGAAAAAACACTCCAGGACAGAACACAGGCAAAAACAGACTCAGGAAGCGGGATTCGTGACACACTGGGTTGTAGTGATGTGGAAAATGTACCATCCTTAGAAATCGACAGATAGAGATATTATTTATTTGGTAGTCTTATATMATTTATCCTCCCATCTGATTGTTTACTGCGATCCGTTCATTTGAAAAAGAAGATGCCTGTTAGATTCCCCTCAAAATGTGATATTCCTTGTCTTCCCATATTATGTTTTCTTGAAAAGCCAGACAAAAAATGAAGTAGGTTTTAGAAATGAGAGTGTATGAGCTCAGCTGTCACGACTTCCGCCGAAGTCGGTCCCTCTCCTTGTTCGGGCGGCGTTTGGCGGTCGACTCACCGGCTTTCTAGCCACCGYCGATCCACTTTTAATTTTCCATTTGTTCTGTCTTTGTCTCATCACACCTGGCTTCACTCACCAATTACTTGTTTATTATTYAACCCTCTGTTCCCATGTTGTATTTGTGAGTGATTGTTATTTGTTACGTGGATAATTGTCAGGCGYTGCACTTTTGTTTTAGACMGTGTTTTKGGCTCTTSTATGTGTTATGTGCTGTCATTTGTTAACCGGTATTAAAGTGCACCTGTTTATTTTACTCTGCTCTCCTGCACTTGACTTCGCCTCCCATATACACGCATTACATCAGCAGACAAACAAGCATCACCTCGTAAGTAAATATGCAACTGGATGTGATTCTACGATTCAATGTTATGTTGTTTGTGATTTTGAAAAAAGGAAGAGCATAAAAGTGAATTGAAGAGAGTGACACCAGTTGTCTAAGTTTTCATACTATATATTAATAAATTAAAAGGCCAGGGTATTTGTACCGTGGCAGTTTTATCTAGCTAGACTAGACAAAAACTGAAAAGTAATAAAAGCCCAAAAAACTGAAAGCAATATTTTGAGAGTAATTATTCCATAGAACATGAATTGGACAAAACAAAAGGATGCAGTAGTCCCACTAGTGGTCCTGGCGATACAGGTTGGCCGGTTTAATCCAATAGGAACCCCGGAAAAGAGAAAAGAAAAACGGCAATGGACTAGCAATCAATTCAAATGGACTTCAACTAATAACAACAACAGATGGACTACAAATAATAATAACANCAACTAATAACAACAACAGATGGACTACAAATAATAATAACAGATAAGACTACAACTAATAACAAGAGATAAGACTACAACTAATAACAACAGATGGACTAGCAATCAATTCAAATGGACTACAGCTAATCACAACAGATAAGACTACAACTAATAACAAATATGACTACAACTAATAACAACAGATGGACTACAACTAATAACAACAGATGGACTACAACTAATAACAACAGAAAAGACTACAACTAATAACAACAGATAAGACTACAACTAATAACAACAGATGGACTAGCAATCAATTCAAATGGACTTCAACCAATAACAACAACAGATGGACTACAAATAATAATAACAGATAAGACTACAACTAATAACAACAGATGGACTACAACTAATAACAACAGATGGACTACAAATAATAACAACAGGTTGTAGTCCCATCTGTTGTTATTAGTTGTTAGTCCATCTGTTGTTATTTATTTGTTAGTTCTTATCTGTTATTATTATTTGTAGTCTTATCTGTTGTTATTATTCGTCTTCTGTGTATTAGTTGTAGTCCATCTGTTGTATTGTTTGTAGTCCATCTGTTGTTATTAGTTTGTGTCTATCTGTTGTTATTAGTTGTATAGTCCATTCTGTTGTTATAGTTGTTAGTCCATCTGTTGTTTATTAGTAGTTCTTATCTGTTGTGATTAGTTGTAGTCTCATCTGTTGTGATTAGTTGTGAGTCCATCTGTTGTTATTAGTGTGTAAGTACATTCTGTTGTATAGTTGAGTTTATTGTTGGTATTAGTTGTAGTTTACTGTTTGTGATTAGCTGTAGTCCATTTGAATTGATTGCTAGTCCATCTGTTCGTTATTAGTTGTAGTTATCTGTGGATAATTTCAGTGTTTGTAGATACTTGATGTCGCTGTGATTAGTTGTAGTTTATCGTGTTTGATTAGTTGTAGTCCTATCTGTTGCTTAAGTTAGTGTAGTCTTATCTGTTGTTATTAGTTGTGAGTCCATCTGTTGTTAGTTAGTTGTAGTCTCATCTTTGTTATTAGTGTTAGTCTTATCTGTTGTGATTAGTTGTAGTCTTATCTGTTGTGATTAGCTGTTAGTCCATATGTTGAATGATTGCTAGAGTACCATCTGTTGTTGATTAGTTGTAGTCTATCTTGACTTATTATTATTTGTTGAGTCTTATGCTGTTGTTGTTATTATTTGTGTAGATCCATGCTGTGTA